>NW_005871092.1:1490580-1610691 GCF_000147115.1 Myotis lucifugus
GTCCCATTGTTTCTAGATGGCCTAGCAAACATTTCTTTCCTGAACATATATTCTTTCCATCTTCCTGTGAATTGCTTTACTTCCCTTTGAAGTCCCAGGCTCCTACCTCCTCCTTAGTCCAGAATGACATATATACCTCATTTTGCCTTCCTTTCTTTGGAATCCGTCATGCTTCTGTGAATCCCTCACATGTATGGGTCAGAACTTGATTTTTTCCTGTCAGTTTGCCTCATTTCAACTGAATTATTTGACCAGCCATAAGAACAAAGAGGGGAAGTTGAGGGGGGGGGGTGTTAAAATCTTCCTGAGTGATTTTGAGGAGCAGTCAGGTATGTGCAGCAGTACCACATTCACCCTACTTTTTCATGTGAGCACCCCCACTATTTGTTTCCCTTGCTTCTCCTTGAGTGTTTTCAGTGACAAGGAACTCCCTGTCTGGTGCAGCAGACTTGTTTACATGTGATAGGTTTGAGAAGTGCTGCCTGTAACAAAACAAAAGCTGTCATCAGATGCTAATTGTGACCCTTGGAGAGGTAAAGAACAGATTTCACTATTTTCCTCATTAAAAAACTCTACAGTTATTTAAAGATTCATCTCTGTGAGTCTTCTCTTCCAAATGGCTGTGCATCCTGACAAAGCCCATGACCCAGAATCCTACCTTTGTGTTTATTCAGTTTTGCTAAATATACTCCCACTACTGGAGTTGTAGTTGGTACATTCTTAGTCTTCTCTGATAACTGCCCCCTTTGAAATATTTTTAAATGTCTTATTCCAATTACCTTTTCCTCTAACAAGTAGAAAATACGGTCTTTCTGGAAGCTTTTGCAAAAGGAATCTCAATTTTTAAAAATCTATGTGAGGTTTATATCCTCAGTTGTAATGTAAATTGCTCAAGATCAAGGGTATGATTTTTCATATAGATTCAAAGATTTAGAATGGGATAGAGTTAAGGCATTAAGAAAACATAGCACGTGACTTTCTTATCTCAGCTCTGTTTTAGAGATAAGACATCAGGAGATCCTGTAGGCTAAGTGATTTCCTCTTGTCTTCTAGTACAGAAGCTACTTCTGTTAATAAGACTATATTTGTATAATTTGCAAAACTCAGACTAGCATTCTACAGGTATTTATTTTTATCATTGCTTTTGTTTAGCTAATATGTTAGAGCCTAAATTTTCACATACTACTCTGGAAAAGACATTGAGAGATACTGCAACTGCACACCAGCCTCCCCACCTAGTAACAGTGGGCTGGGGGTAAAGGTTGCATACTCATTAGAACAGATTTCACAGGCTCCACATTACTTCTCTGGACTTTGTATGCATTTACTTTTACCTTTCTCCCTTGAATGCCATTTAAAAAAACAAACTAATGGTTAATCTTATGCAATACCATATATATATATATTATAATATGCATATATATTATAATATGCATATATATATATATTATTATAATATGCATATATTATAATTGTGGATAGATTAAGTTACCTGAGGTCCCTAAAACTGGAAATAGTACACTTTGGGATAGTTTTCAAACTCAGCCTGCCTGCTTCAAATCCCTATTTTACCACTTACGAACTCTGCAACATTAGGCAGATCATTGAATCTTCTGTAACACCATTTCTTTAGCTGCAACGTGGACAATGTAACATTATTGTGAAACTCAAATGAGAAAATGAATGAAAACTTTTAGCAAAGGGTTTAATGAAGTTAGCTTTCATTAGTTTGTACAGATGAGGAACCAGAACCTGTGTCTCCTGGGACCAAAATGGGGCCACGTTTATGGTGCCATTCTTCCATGTCTCCATCGCTCCAGTGTCTTCCCAGTCCACAGTTTCTGGTGCTGAAAACCTCCCTGGGACTGTTAGGGAAACCAGGTGAAGCACTGAAACATCTCAACATCTTGCCGGATAAATATGCAGAAGGCTCTACCTGGGAGATGACAATTGATCCTATGAAAAGATGGCTTTGCAAATCACATTGGATTCTTTTATGAACAGTTAGCAACCATTGATAAGGAACCAAAATAGAGAAAATCAAATTACATGATTTGTTAAGTAAATGATACACTGGGATTCCAGCTGATGCTTTTTGTGAATCCTAAGAGTCTTGCACAACTGACTGGATGCTCAAACCTACCGCTTTCCTTTGTGGAGTCATCAATTTAGAACTTGCACTTGTGAGAGAAACCTGAGCTCCCCAGCACCTCCGGGCCCGGAGGCAGCTGGGTATCTTCAAACTGCACGTTCTCAACAGGACTCGCTTCTATTTCCAGTCTTAACTTTCTCTCAATGCTTAGACTTTTTGGAATTGTGTGGAGAGCAGAGATGTTCTCATTTTTTAAAGAAAGCATTCACTAATGCCTCAAGGACAGTCTGGAGAGAATCAGCCAAAAGTTCCTCCTAAACCTATTTTTTGAGTTTAGTCTTGCCTCACGTGCCTCGGAAAAAATTGGGTTAATTTTATGAAAATTTCTGAATCAGTTCAAAATCTTTTAAATTGAAACCCAAGGAGCAAATCCCAGGAATGTGGATATATTTGTATTAGATGACACTGAAACCTAGCAAATTTGAGAATCAAGAAATCAGTAGATAGAGAAATGTGACAGCAACAGGTGTCACTGTAAACTTATTTATATGAGGAATACAAAGTTGTGAGCCAAGTTTTTTTTTTTGTTGTTTTTTTGAGGGGCGGGGGAAGGTTAATCCTCACCTGAGGATATGTTTCCATTGATTTTTAGAGAGAGTGGAAAGGAGGGGGAGAGACAGAGAGAAACATCAATGTGAGTGACACATATCACACGTCGATTGGTTGACTCCTGCACTGCAACTGAGGTACACATCCTTGAGCAGAATCAAACCTGTGACCCTTCAGTCCACAGGCCTATGCTCTATACACTGAGCAAAACCAGATAGGGCTGGGCCAAGCTTCTTAAGAGTGTATAATTGCTTTTGCTCTAAAAATGTAAAAAATAAAACAAAACAAAACTGTGAGACATAAGAAAATAAGAACTTCCATGAATCAGCACTAAAATTAATTATGCTTAGTGATATAGGCTTCCCATGATTGACCGATGAATACGGATGGCTATAGCTGGGAAGAAAGTAATAAGATATGAGGTAGGTCTTAAAATGTTGTCAGGACTTGGAGTGGATGGATGAAAGAGATAAAATATTTTGCGGCAGGAAAGAAACAATATAAATAAGTGTAATAAATATAGGTTAAATGAGGAGTTGAGAGGATGTACTGAAGACAAAGGGTTCAAAAATTTGAGTGTGTCCGAAAGTAATAAGGGCAAGGTCTGAAATTCAACAATGTCAAAGTACATTGTTGTGTTTTTAAGAAAAGATGATCTCTTGAGCCAGCATAGAAACATAAATGTCTTTTTAAAATAGTGAAATTTGACCATTATTTGACCAGCAGAGTTCCTTGTCCCCACTCAAGACTCTGGTCTGGAAATATGTGGACCAGCTTCACTTTGGGTAAAAGGAGATGGTAACTATATCCAAGGCAGAATGAAGCATCTGCGCTATTTAAAGAACAAGGGAGCCAGGCCAGAGTGACTCAGTGGTTGAGTGTCGACTTATGAACTAGGGGGTCATGGTTCAATTCCTGGTCAGGGCACTTGCCTGGGTTGTGGCTTTGGTCCCCAGTAGGGGGCATGCAGGAGGCAGCCAATCAATGATTCTCTCTCATCATTGCTATTTCTGTCTTTCTCTCCCTCTCCCTACCTTTCTGAAATCAATAAAAATAAATAAATAAAAAGAACAAGGAAAAGTGGAAAAGTGAAAGCCAGAGATTTACCTGTCACAGCTTGTGTCTTTAGGTGTGTCTCAGAGGACCAGTTCTTCGCTCTGGAAACCCGAGCAGCGCCTCTCTGGTAATCCATGTGTGCAGCAGGATCAGCCCACAACACATAGCTTTATGAAATATTGTTGCTGAAATGGGAACTGGCAGCCTCATTCATTTTAAATAAGACCAAACATAGAATCACATTCTTTCTCAAGGTTTCAGGTTGCATTTAATATTTCTTATGATAAATCCCAGATCACTTGGAAAACCCACAGAAGTTTAAACTCCTTTTTTTTTACACTCTTGTAACATTAGAACAATAAAATAAAGTTTGGGCCTTTCCTTTTTTTTTTAATCCTTTAACCAGGTCTCTGTCATTCGTCCACACTGCCCTGAGCATGTGCTAGATGACCAGACAGTATCCACTGTGTGGCTAAGATTCAGCTGCTGAGGAATTGGGTTCAGACCCTACTCAGATCCTTCAATGGCAAGGAAGGTATTGTGTGAGAGAGGCCTCCAGTGGGCTTAAAAGACCTGCATGATGTAGCAAGGCCCAAAGTCCATAATCTTAGAAAAGTATCATCAGCTTTATTCCATGTGTTGGTCTAGGAATCACACTCTGATTGCTATTTGAGACCATAATTTAAAATATAATACCCATGTACATGTTGAGTATGATGGATGTCTGTGATTATTTTGGTGGTGAGCAGCTGAAAGTTCTACTCAGCTTTTTTTTTAGTTTTGATAGTAACAGTTTTCTGCAGGGTCCTCTGGAGTTTCCCCCAGGCATGTGAAATTTAGCGGTCAGCTATAGATTAGAGTGGAGTTGAAATATGAATTTGGAGGCTGCCCCAACCTGTGACTCTTTCCTTTTTAGGATCATTCTCTCAGCTTTCAGCTACAGTGTCAGCTGCAGTTTCTGCCCTTTGCCACATCAAACCTGTATGTCTAGAGCTTTCTACATGAGTTGTATACCATCATAATGTGGAGTAACTCAAGGGTAAACTGCATAAAATAGCTCACATGATTTTCTTCCTTCAAACATCAGATGGCCTCAAGTTTCTGCCTACATTTTGTAATTCTCTAGTACCTACAAACAGTATGTTTTACAATTTTCTAGAGTTTAAAATTTTCATTTATTGGGGATTTGAGTGCAGCAATAATTTTACTTGTGCTGTATCTTGGGTACAGAGGTAGCTGACATTATTGTGCATGCATGACTCATTCCTTGGGACCAGAGACACCTGGACCCACATATAGACAATAATCTGAAAAGCAAAACAGAAGCAGGTTTGGGCTCCAGAAAACAGGTGGCATCTTTGGTAGTATCAGGCCTGGCCTCCTCTTATGCAGATTTTAGCTTGGTGTGTGCTTTTCTGTCAGCCTAAACTTCCCCCGTCACCCTCAATAAACCTGGGCTCTGCCCCAGCTAGCTCCAAACCTGCCAAATGGAAATCAGCTCAGGCTGCTAAAAGAATAAAATAGCAGAATGTAATAAAAGAGCAGAAGAAATTCTTCGAAACTTTCCATGCCACTGACTTATGACAAGCCTCTGGAATGAGGAACTATAGTCTTTTCCACTCCTTGTCATATAAAAGAATGTATCAATGCCCTAGCCGGTTAGCTCACTGGTTAGAGCTAACCTGCAGACCAAAGGGTCTGGGATTCTATTCTGGTCAAAGGCAGGTACCTCAGTTGCAGGCTCAATTCCAGGTTTCGGTTGAGGCACATGTACGAGGAGGCAACTCTCTCACATTGATGTTTTTCTCTCTCTGTCTCCCTCCCCCCTTCCATTCTCTCTAAAAAGTCAATGGGAAAAATATCCTGGGATAATGATTAGCAACAACAACAACAAGAACAAGAATGCAGCAAGTCTACACTGAGTAAGTGTTCAATTTTCACACGAGAAGGGAAGTTGTTATCTCCGCTGTTATCTTAATTAAGATTGATTTGAATCTGAGCTATTGCAGAGAGAACATGGTGAGGGCAAGGATCACTTCCTGCATTATTAGCAGGGAAACATGATAGCAACATTATCTCCTGATGTTTTGTTTAGGGTCCGTATACATTCTGTTATCAAAATGTGGACCTAACTGTGTCCTCTAGTTTCTTTCAAATGGAGTCCACATTAATATTCTTCAGAGACCTGACTATTGCCTCAGATTGGAGTTCTCATCTTATGACAACCCCCCAGAGTCAGATGGCATGTGTATTCTAAGTGAAGGAAATTAAGAGACATTTTGCAGAAAATAGGAAATGAATTCATGGTCACAAATACCCGCGTAACCTAGGGTATCATTGGGCATCTTGGTTATATATTTTATTTTACTTTTTGTTGTTTGTTTGGGGATGCAGCTGATTCAGCTGCAGGAGCACTACAGTATGCAAATGTGGGCATAAGACTTTAAATCCAGTAGTTACCTGTGTATGTGCTGCATATCAGACTTTTGATTCATTAATCCATTCATATTTAATAAACATAACACATTTAAGGCACAAGAGGTACCTTGGACAAACCTAAATTTGGTTAGAAGAAATTGCTGATTATGATGGTAGGAATTTGAACTGGTGCCAGATAATTTCACAAATCAAATATGTTTCCTGATAGTCTCTCATTTGGGCCAGATTTTGTAATTAACGTTTACTGCTTTTGATAAGGTCATTTTTTTGTTTTGTTTTTGGAAAGACCATTTTTTTTAGACTGCCTGGAATAAGGTGACCAATTTCATTTTTGACACGTTTATTTCAAGTTGTCTGTGTGCATCTATCTGGTGGACGTATTGTTCTGGTTTAGGGTGACAGATTGGGGTTAGAGATGTATGTTACCTCTCTGTACATACCAGGTAGCAAAAGCCATGGATCTTGATATAATTGACTAAGGAGAGGTTTAAAAGGAAAATGAGATGCTTGCAGCAAGTCTATGAGGCAGATAATATAATTGCATTTTCAAGAGAAGAAAATTAGTCCCATGGAGTTTACTTAATTTTTAAATGATCAGTAAGTTGTAAAGCCAAAAGTAGAACCAAGTTCTATCTTTATTAATCCAAAAATACTTTTACTAAGCCATGATTTCTGTCTTGCCCATAAATATGTGTTGAGGGCCTACCATATGCTCAATATGTAGAAGTCAGTAAGGAAATAAGAATGAGGTAGGAACATTTGATCTGCCAGCAGTCAAATGGAAATTGTTATTTTATGAGTTTAGAATTAGTCCCTTTCTCTCTATTTCCACCACTCTGTTCTTTTGAGGCATTCATTGTGCTATTTGTGAATCATTAGGGTTTTCTAATCATTTTCTTACCCAGACTTGGTCACCTCTTTCCAAGTAGTGGTCTACACATCCTGCCAAAATTACCTTCTGAAGATGCCAAGTGTTTTACTCTTGTCAAACACAAAGTTGAACTTTTCAACCTAATAGTCAAGGTTCCCTTAGTCTTGCTGAACCCTGCTTTCCAGCTTTATTGCACTCTATCCCCAGGATGAAGAGTTTTTCTCTCTAGTGAGAATGAACCTGCCAGTATTTTCCTGTCTTAGCTATCTATTGCTATGTAATATGATCCCAAATGTAGAGACATGAACAACAACAATCACTGTTATTATCGCTTATGGCTCTTGGGTTGTCTTAACTAAGATAGGCATTCTTTGCTTGAATTTCTCTTGTTCTTGAAGACAGGTAGTAGCTGGGGATAAAGCCAAGTGAAAGGCATCTTTATTCACAGGTCTGGTACATGAACTGGGGGGATTGGAAGAGCTGGGAGATGAGTCAGATGGATCTCCTGAAGCATGACCATCTTCGTGTAGCTTTTCCATGTGGTGGGCCCAACACTTCAGCTTCAGTGTAGCCAGAGTTCTTAGGCTTTCAAAGTCACATGTACCAGAAAAGAGAGAGCTTAGGCTGTAGCTTTAACACCTTTTATGATTTAGCCTTAGATGTCATGCAGCATCATTTTGGCACGTTCTAATGGTTAGAATCAAGTCACTAAGAGCAGGCAATATCATATTCAAGGAGAATAGAATTAGACCCCAACTCTTGATTGGAGAAGTGTAAAAGCATCACCCCCCAGAAGAAACAAATCCTTTGTGCCTTCAAGATTCTGCATTCATAGAGATGCCATTTCCCAGGACTACCCCATTTCTATTCAACTAAGTCCTATTTATTTTAGCATCACAGATAACTGCCCCTTGCTCTGGGAAACCTTCACTTATCACAGAAGCTACTGCTGATGTCAGAACGACTTTCTCCAATACTTTATACAGCACACAATCCTAGGTATCAT
Organism: Myotis lucifugus; assembly: GCF_000147115.1. NCBI lineage: Eukaryota > Metazoa > Chordata > Mammalia > Chiroptera > Vespertilionidae > Myotis > Myotis lucifugus. The sequence continues at coordinate 1,498,654 of NW_005871092.1, forward strand.
TTTGCATGTGCATGGCCTATCTCCCTAACTGGAAAGAAAGAGAGAGGACTTAAGGGGAAGATAATCTTTGAATGGCAATTCATTGATTTGGGATGCCAGAGGGTCATTTATTATAACAATAATAGAAGCAGAAATGATTTCATAATTGATAAAAACATAAATTTTTTTTAATTACCTGACTGAGTGGGGCTCTAGGCAGAGACATAGGTTTGGGAATCAGGAAGCTTCAGCTCTAATTTAGAAACACTTGACAGAGCAAATCCCATCCATTCGGCCTCAACTCTACACAACAATAAAGTTCAAATAAGACTCTTTGGTGGTGACTTGGAGAAAGACAAACTTATTACCCCAAACTGCAGTGTCATTTCTGGAATGATAGCCCTTTTGAATCCAGCAAATCTTGGAGCCTGTTACAGAATTTAGACTCCTCAGCCTTTTGTTCATTGTAAATGGATGACGATAGCTAAGAGAATCCTCTAAGCTTGGCAAATACTCATTAAAATAAAAGGTCTCGCAGTGCCCCTGGAGGAAAACTTTTATCAGGAAACCAATTAGTTTAGGTCCAACCCTTGACTCTGTTTTGAACTTGAAATCTACTACCTTATTTCCTATTTTATTTTCTTGATGTATAATTAATTACTGCCCATTATGAATTCTCAGGCCACAGGAAGCATTTATCTGCAATTTTAGGTCACTTGGAAGAAAGGTTAAATTGAAAAGAGAGGATGCTGAGTGATTAAAGAATCTCAGGACAGAATATCCTAAGAGAACAAAAACAAGTACTTGATTTGGGCAATAATCAAAGACCTCCTGTCATCCATCCACAGTGAAACCCTCCTTCATGATTCTGAGATCCATGGAAGAACAGCAGGTGCTCCCAAAACAAGTGTAGTGACTTGGATTCTGGGTGTTGGGGAGATTGTCAGATCTTGGCCTTGATTTTGAAACGAGTATTACTTCTCCCACCGACAAAGAAATAAATAAGATAAAAACAGTCATATCTAAGATTATGGCAAATCATACTCATCTTTGTTAAATAGTAAATGTTATTCAAATTTGATTTCTGAATGTCAGCATCTTAGAATCTTAAAGATTTTAGAATATTCAATACATATTCTCTACCTGACACACAGGTTAAGCTTTCAGCATGCTTTTATTTTCAGTTGCTGTCCACCATAAGGTAAAGATTATTACCCCATAATTAAGAGGAGAAACATGAGGTTCAGTGAAGTTTAGTGATTTTTTAAGATCACAGATTATCAATGGTAGAGATCTGATTTGTACCTGCTTTCTGCTGTTTCCAAAATCTATATCCTTTCCACTATATCCAATGTTTACAAATATATGCTTCTTAATAGATGAAACACTTGTTCCACAGAACAGGGGGAACATGAGGGGACACTCTTTCCTAGACATAAAAAAAAACCCTGCTCACATTTGCTGGAGAAAACTAGGACTCAGAGGAATGAGTGGAGGAAGTTCCTATCATCTTCAAACCACTATTTTCATTCCAGGTTGTGCTGGGGGCTAGTTCCAGCAGGTCATAAATGCAAGGAGATCATCCAAAGGTTGGTGAACCTTGAGGCTTCAGCAGGGCTGAAGACACATGTTATTGCCTGCTGCCAGACAGCTGAGGGCATTTCCCCAAACCTGAAAATCTACATGTTATTTCCTGCTGCTGGCCAAACAGCTGAACAGCGAAGGCAGTTCCCCCAACCGGATACTTTGCTGCTTACCAAACTTTACCTTTGATATGTGTGTTTTCTTTGCTTTAGGGCAAAAATGTGTGAATAAAAAGCTCTGGGTCCAGAGATTCAAGGAGAATATAGTTACTAAAGCTAAGCCTTCCCTGGCTCCCCCATGTATTCCAAATTTATATTTTATGTCTTGTTTCTTTAATTTATGTCGCAGCCCCTTCTCCAGATTCCTGAACCCTTCTAGATCCAGGATAACTCCCCGGCAAGGTTGGTCCTCCCTGACCCCAGTTTTTTTCCAGTAGACATTTAAGTGTACTCCACTGCATTAGGTCTCTGAGAATTTTGTAGGTTGACAAAGTGGTTGTAATTACTTACAAGCTGTTGTCCCAGGAAAAGAGCCCAAAAGAGGTCAGCTGGTGAAACAAGGGAAGGAGAACATAAGTTGAAATCACATAGTCTTACTAGCTGTGAATTATAATAGCTGGTATTTACATGGCACTTTCTTCTATATCTATATTGAATAGAATGAGTGAGTAAATGAACATATGTTACTTTTGCCTCCTTCTCTTCCTCCCCTACCACACACATTAGCTGAACACCTACTCTGTTCTGTGATTTATAATAAATAAGACCCCATCCTTGTCCTCAATGGTTGTACAATTTAAGAAAAGGCAATGTGAGGGACTGTGTCTCAGGACTCCACCTATAAGGAAAAGGAAGATTCTGAGAGAGGTGAAGAACAGGGAGTGGTCATGACATTGTGCTCCCAGGGTCAGCTCAATAGTTCAGGAGCATTAGCCCATTTTCTAGATGAGGTGGTAGAGGCAGAAATAACCTAAGCATCATTTCCCAATCAAGAGCTTACTGGTTGGTAAAGAAGTGGTAAAAACTTATAATCAGCTTTCTATTTCATTGCTACATGTTCTTTTCCCCAAAATAAAAGATAAAGAAAAACAATAAAAAATATCCACAAAATTCTAATGTTCCAATGTCTTATAATGTAGCAATGAACACATACTGCTATTGCCTATCTGGTTAAAATATTCAAAGTTGATCCATTTTGATCTATGAATTATGACTCAGACCGATCTATTACTGCTGGGAAAATTTAGAACTTTAGCATTAAAGAGTCATTCCATTGAAGTTAAAACTATTTCCCTTTCCAGATAATAACCTCACATTGCATTCAGGAGGGACAATTACCCATCCTATGAAGTTATCAGTATTAGCTCACATTATGGCTAATATGACTCAACCCTGAATATCCCCTTGCATGTTGGCACTATGCCTCACCTCAGGAGTTCAGTTCTGAGCATTTCCCTGGCTAGCTCTGTAGTGCAGCCAGACTGAGTGCTCAGCTTTGAACGCATCAGAGTGTTTAGAGCCCTACAGTGCTCTCAATTCGTTTTCCTAGCAGACATCATGAGGAATCCAGTAAGCCTGACCTCACCTCCGGGAAACTCCACCTCTCTTGCAGTGAAAATTACTTGTTCTGTTTTATCATAAGACATAAAATACACAGAGTAATTCAATTAATATTTATTCATATTCTAGATATTTCATATTGTGTCTCTAGACACACACGCAGAAGGCAGAGGAAACTAGAGACAAATCTTGCGCTCAGGATAATCTCGACTGCTAAGCACTCATGGGTTTGCTCCTTAAGGATAATGACTGAATTTTTTATTTCCATATCCCCAGTGCCCAATCATCTAGGCTCAATGATTGCTTATTGGATAAATGGACAAATGATTCAATGAGTATCCATTTAATATTCAATTATTCATTAATTCAACAAACATTTATTGAACTCTGTTTGGTAAAGATAATGGCAAAATCATAATGCTGAAAGACAAGGACTATGGTGTAGGCTGAGCTTGTATGGAAAAAATTTACCAGAGCTTTCAGAAAGAGGCAGAAAACAACAGGTTAAAGTAGGAAACAGATATGGCATGGAAGGAGGGAAGATTTGACATAATATACAAGAAGCCATTTTGAGCACAGTTTTATATAAAGGAAAAGATGCCTCTCTGTTTCTAGTAGGAATTTTGAATCTGCCTGTCCATAATAAATACTGTTCTCATTTGTTTCCCCATTAATATTTTTGCTCTGCCTTATTTTTTGAACTGCTTTATTATCCACATAATTCAGCTGTCCTTCCTCAGAAATGGATAGTCCTTATTATTTGCACTAATTACTGGGAATTTTTCCATTATTCACTTTTGTAGTGAAGGGGTATTGAGTTAAAAAGAAAAATAGGGTAGTACTTAGAACAAAAATGCTCCACCACATACCTGCCCCATTAAACTATATCTCTAATCTGTCTTAATTTTTTCTCCTTGCCAAACCCTTGATCTTCCTTTATACTAACACATAAGTACACGTGTGCTACCTTCTCAAGGCTCACATTACCTGCATTCTTCTTCCTGGCTAACCTTGACCAAACATCCTCTCTGGAAAGTCACCTCTGGTTCTCTGATTAGGGGTATGGATTAGGGGTCCCTCATCATTTAGTACCTTGTGGTAATATCAAAAGGTTCACATTTCAGGCATAGTTGGATCTGAGGTTTCAAATCATGCCATCAAAATCCATCTTTCCCCCACTCTCTTTGTTCTCATATTAAACTCATTCTGGAGTAACATTCTTCATATGTAAGGGTCAGACCCACCATCTCTGAAGAAAAACATATCCTCCTTTAAAACTTGCTTTAAAAGCAGCAATCGGGAGAACTTTCATTGGCCAGGGCCTGAGTCATGGGCTTGCCCCTAGAACCAGCATGTATTATCTACCCAACCTGAATCAAATGGATAGGCAATGGAAAAGGCAAGATTTCTCAAGGGCATATTGGAAGGGAGTTTAGGGAGCAGTTACTCAGGGGAGAGGATGAGTTAATGCTGGGTCTGCATTTCTAACTGCCTTAGCTTTTTCCTCTGCATCCTGGGGGCTGTGTTCCCTGTCTACTGTTTAGTTTCGAGGTGCAGGTCCAGCTTTCCACTTGGCACATTGACATAGCTCCTTTTCTGTCATTTCTTATGTATAACTCTTTCCAACTCTAAAAAATTTGTAAGGAAAATGAGCCCTTTTCTGCCCACTGAGGCATCTTTCTCTGATGTTCGCTGACTCTCTGGTGAAGCAGCCATGCTAATAATAGGCTGAAATCACCAGCATTAGAAAGCCTAGTTGTTGCCTTCCCCAAGGGGCCTGATGTGGAGGTGTATACATGCAATCAGTTTTTATGCAGAATTTTGGTTTTATCACCAAGATGTGCTGATAATAATGTGAAGGCTTGTTTACATGGCCTTTGCTTAGTTGTGTGAACTGTTGCCTAGGTGATGGATTGGAAATGAGTTGACCAAGATTTATCTGCACTGTTCATAAGCAGAAAAGAAACTTTACCAAGCAAAGATTTAATAAAAATAAATCAACCTGAAACAGATTCTGTAGACTCTAATTACTTAGGGGAAGGAAAAGTGACTGCTGTAAGCTTTTGCTAATACTGTAATTTTTATGAATGTGTTGTCCTTTAAAAAAAGCATAAATAACTGACAGACAAGAAATGAGATGCACAATGAATTCTAAACACAAATGAGTTCATAAAATATTTATCGACAGTGAAGTAGGTTTGGTATTATTTGACAATATATACACACAAATATAGCACTCTACTGCAACCCGCATTCTCTTTTTTTAACTTGTCCTTTAAATATTTTTATTGAAATATAATATTGTTGAAACTTAATAGAGACTACAAATGTATTTGCCTTTATGTTTCTATTATCTACTTCCAAATGCCAATATCTTAACCAAAGGGTGTGATATACTTGGATATCTCCTTGTTATTTATGGTTATAATGGTCACAACTTTGACTATTTGCAAGCAGTTCTAAAGGTGCATATTTAAGAATAATTGCAGCTATCCCATAGTGTTGTTGTGAAGGTAGAAAAGACAGTAAGAGATCTGAATCAAGTTAGCAGTGAGGCTGGTATGAAGAAGCATATTATGGGGCTAAGAAAGGTCTCTACCTGACTATCCTGCTTCCGTGTCTCAGTGTTAATTCCCTACACTCTGGAGCCCATACAGCACAGGGCTTAGGAGTACAGACTCAAATTATCTGGCTTAAATTCCCAGTTCTACCATGTACTAGCGATATAAGGATAATGGTATCTAGTTAGTATGGTAAGTAGGAGAGAGAGAGAGAGAGGAGATCATGTTGAGTATAGTTATATATGTTGAGTATCAGTCATCTTCCAAGTGATCTAATGCTGTAATGCCAGTATGGGAATAACAGTGCTCCCACAGGCTCCAGGCTCCTTTCAGTGGAGGCAGCAGAGTGTACTGAATGGCATACATGTTGTTATTCTCTTCTGCTCTAGGACAGTCAAGAATATCACTCCCTCCATTTTTTCCAAATTGAGCCTAGACTAAGACTTCAGAATTCTTCTCAACACATATTCTGGAAAGCACAATTGACCCATTCTAGTACCCAAGAGATAACAATTTTCCAACCTTATGCTGACATGATTCTGAACTGCAGCTCAGATAGAGTTTAGCTGGAAGGAGGGGGAGTTGGTTAAGATGGTCAGGAAGAGAGCAAAGATTGACGGATAGTTCCTGTAGCTTCTGCTAAACTTCCTCCTTGCCATTCTTCATTAACCCAGCCTGGTGATTTACAAGACTTTAAAATGAGCCAATTTTGGAAATATATCAATGCAAAAGCTAACATAATAAAAGTTTTAGATTCATATAGATGCTTCCATAAAAATGACAATAGAATTTATTTGTGCAATTGGATGTTTGGAGGAGGAAAAATGCAGAGAATGTCATCTGGCAGTTATCCTTAAGGAGTGAGGAAATTGTCTGAAATTTGTTCTTTCACTTACGGGAAGGTTGATTAACCCTTGATGCAGATCATTCCTGGATCAATGCTGTCTTTACAGTTAAGTGAATGGGATTTGGTGCGTTCCCTCTAGCTGGGGTTCTTTACTTGTACAGGGTGTGGTGGGAAATTTTTCTCACTGACTCCCCCCAAAAGTTCTTAGCCTAAACCTATTCACCCAATCTCTTCCCCACCGGGATGATTTCTGAAACAGCTCTTGACCAAAAAGCATACGTAGTTATTCTAAGCTCAATCCCAGTTTGGCTTTATTAAAGCTCTGTTACTGTGAAGCTTACCTATGTTTTTATAACTCCTGAGACACTTATTTAATGAGTGCCTACACAGAGCACAAGATCTGTTGGAACAACAAAGGATCATTTTCATTAGAAACTCGCACTTACCTCAACTTTTGTTATGATCGTGAGAAATCAGAGATGATGAACAAGGGATACTTCTATTTAAGACAAGAGGCAGGAAAGTCACTGTTGGTGTGGGATGAGGAATAGAAAATGTGATTCAGTGGACATATAAAAATAATCCAACCCTTTTAAAGATAATTTTCTAGCTCACTTATCACTTACCAAGTTCAGAGTTAGAAGATTCTCTCTGTCTGATGGAAAATGATGGGGAAATGAAGGGAAAGAGCGACAAGCACATTGACCAGCTGATGGACTGTTGAGGGCTGGAAGGGATGAGAGAAGTGAACACAGGGAGCAAGCAGCTCTCTTGAAAGCAGCATGTGAAATTCCTCTTATGAAAGAAATAATAATGTAGCAGTGCATGTTACATAAATGGTGTTTCATTATTGAAAAATTTATCTATTCCTAGCTTCTCGTGCACTTTAACATTCCTAAATAAGACAAAGTGGAACAATACTTATTTTGGATGTTTGCTAATAAATATTCATGTTCTCCTGATTTACCTTTTGTTTAGAGATTCCAAAGTTTTTAGCTCAATGTAGTTAAAGCTATCAAATTCTCCTAATGGGAAAAAAAAGGAATTGAAATTATACCCGTGGGAAAGGCTGGATCCAATGATTCCCTTACATCCTCAGAATTCTGCTCTCTGATTCTTGGCTCTTTGGTTTCTGCTTGGATTCTCTCTCAGGAAGATCCCGTCCGTTGTGGTAGCACCCCGACTTCCAGCAGCTGCAGTTCTAAGGGGTCCTTAACACTCATGAGCTCAGATATGGTCTCTCCACATCAACTTTTAAAAGGAATGTGATTGGTGATTGGCTGGTGATTGGTGAGGGGCAATTTTTCTTTCTTATGGAAGGAAATGTAGAACATTCCTTGATTAACAGCCATAGAAGAATTACAAGGAGGGGAAGGAGAAGTTCACAAAAGAGTAACAGTACATGACACCTTGTGTTCTGAGAATTTTTCCCAGATTTATTCTCTTTCCTTTAAGTCTAGTCCCTCCTTCCTAATGTTAGTATCTGATACATGACACAAATCATTGAATCCTCAGTATTATTATTTCATTTCTCCACCTGTATGTCTTTGCTTCTGCTTTTGCCCATGCTGGAAAAGGTCTTATCTTATTTCCATTAGAGCTCATCTTGCTTAGAAACCCATTAGCAACCCAAAAAACCAAACTTTGTGCTTAAACTAGAATATTAAGGTTACTTATTGACATTGAATGTTATACTTAGTTTCCCAATGATACTAAAATTTTTGTCTTTATAATGTATTGAAACTAACACATTGCATACTATCTACTCTGATTATATAATTAAAGACTACATATTTTGAGTCAATTATTTAGTGTATAATCGTAAATCTCTTACAGGATTATCTGAAGGGGTGCTAACAGAGGTAATGGGTGCCTCATATATAAAAAATCACTCAATAAGAGATGGACAGTTCTCCAAAATCCATCAGAAAAGTTTTATGACAAACGACTTAATCCCCAAAACAACCAATGTTAAAACTGGAAAAAGCTAAGTCCAACATTTTTAGTTATAGGTGTTGAAATTGAATATCAGTAGCATAGTTACCAGCATGAATGACCCTAGATTCGTAGTCATGTGAATTACATCACGTTGAAAACTTTTCACAAGTTTCCACCTTACCCCCGAATTCTCTAAGAGTTGTGTTCAATAGAAAGAACCAGTGATGATACAGTGGTGACAGTACAGAGAGAAGTCACAGGGACAAGGTAGAAGTGGAGAGGCAGTAAGTACATTTCATGCTCTCTGCACTGTGCAAAGAACATTGAATACTTGACTGCACATGTTGGCTATGAACATAGGGAATACTTTCATTTTTTTTTGGAATTTGAGCTAATATAATATGTGACCAATGAAATATATTTCATGGATTACTAAGTGTTTCTACACCAGTGGTTGTGAGAAAATTTCAGAATGTGTTTTTGCACAAATCCATCTTTCCCTATTATAGAGAAGTAAGTCTTAGTTTTCAGAAAATATTGGTAAATAATGTATATTTATATATGCCATACACAATTACAGACCTGCAAAGAGAATTGCTGAAATTGATTAATTGAGTGGCAAAATGCCCCCATTTTCTAACCCACACCATTTAGCAAAGTGACTTGCATAGTCCCACACCTCCATATTCCCACCATTAAAGGTGGATTTTTTGCCATACTTTGTAGCCCCATTATAAAATCCTTTTGTAATCTGGTCAGTAGGATGCAGAAGTGACCCTGGGCCAGCTCTGAGCCTAGGTCTAAAAGAGGCCTTTTTAATTTTATCCTGACTCTCTGACCTCTGAATCTGACATGAGAATGAGCTTGAGTGATTTTATTGGAGGATATGGGACTACTTGGAGCAAGACCCAGGTTGTCTCCTCCAAGACTATCCTAGCCCCACTCTCTCAGACAAGAGGGCCTAATGTTTCCCTCAGTTCCTCTAAGCTTGTGACAGGCTTCTTCCTGACTCTAGGCCCTGACTTTCTTTTTCTTAAAAAAATTCTTTAGACAACTTGTAATTGTAAATTCTTCTCTGCCTTTTTGAGATAGAAAGCTTTTTAAAAACCTCTTGCCAGTTTTACAACAGAGAAGACAGTTTAATGTCTTCCTCAAGGACCTGGGAGCCATCTCTTGAAATGTAAGCACCAAGGATGATGAATCCTCTCTCCCTCCGTCTCTTTGGGGAAATAGGAGCCTAACTCCCATGGGTACCTTCCTCCAAGTTGCAAAACTGCTTCCTGTCAAAAGTTATGAGAAGATTATTTATTTTTTAGTCATAGATGTTTCTATGACTCCCCCCCCCACTCCCCGCTAACATCCTTCAGTACATTTCCTCTAGCTCACCCCAGGGGTTAGAAACTCTCCTGTTCTCTGTTTTAGCAAAGTTAAGTTTAGGCTGATTTCTGTTTTCTCTCCTCTATTGCAATAGCCTTGAATGAAGTCTTTCTTGCCTGTTGGACTTTGTCTAGTGAAGTTTTTGCTTTAACATCCCCCAAATGACATACTCATTGACTACAGACCACAGATAAGTAAGTCCCAATGAGATCAATTGAGCCTGGCCCAGATCAGCAAAACAGCCCAGCCAACCTGTAGATTCATGAGCAAGAATAAGTAGTAATAATAAGCCACTACATTTTTAGGTTGTTATGTAGCCATTGACAGCTAGACATGCGGTGTTGTCATGAGAAAAAATTAAAATATGTAGCAATGAGTGCCACTGAGAGCAAACAGCACACATGGACTAGAAATATGATGAAGAAATTGTTATACATGGCTACAGAAATGTCAACTTGCATTATATAGGAGTGAAAGTACTGGTAAATCAATAATCTGTGGTACCTTGGAAGAAAATTTATTTAACAATCTTCTAGACATGAGTAATGAGACTTTCAAGGGGAAAACACCCTTACTATGTGAATATGATAAGAAATTAGAAGAATAAGAAGGAAGGGAGGGAGAGATGGAAGATAGACTGGTGGCGTAATCCCTCTGATAGAGCCATTTAATGAAGCTCTGAAATTAAGCTAGAGAGGACAAACTTTTTTAAGACTTTCAGGAATCCATCTTTTTCTGTAGCTAAAGGGAGGGAGGCCTGGCCTATGGGCTCAGTGGTTGAGCATCAACCTATGAACCAGGAAATCATGGTTCAATTCCCTGTCACTGCACATGCCTGGGTTTTAGGCTTGATCCCCAGTGTGGGGCATGCAGGAGTCAGCAGATCGATGACTCTCTCTCATCATTGATGTTCCTATCTCTCTCTCCCTCTCCCATACTCCCTCTGAAATCAATAAAAAACTACTTTTTATTTTAAATTAAAAAATTGAAAAAAAGGGGATGGAGATTCTGGCAAGTCCACTAGAATACCTGTCTACCTGACCATTCATGAATCATGCTGTAATTGCTAGGCATTTTTTACATTGAAAATGACATTTCTGAACTTATCATGAATAAATCATACACATTGATTCCCCTTTTAGGTGTGTGTGTGTGTGTGTGTGTGTGTGTGTGTGAATAAGTCCTTATGCACTGACCTAAATGTGCTCTCTCCCTATTCATATTGCGACAAAATGCTGCTGCTTTATGAAATGACTAGTAAGAATTTTGCCATAGCCCAAAGACAGAAAGTAAAGTTAACTAGGACACCCAGGAATGGAAGGAATACTCCACTGTAGTCTCTGCATTGGCACCAACCATGGGTGACAACCTAACAGTATTGCAATATTTTTTAATTTTTTCAGTCTCTTTGATATGAATAGTTGAACTATCGAACCCATCAGGGACAGCTGAGTTTCCCCCACTGCACATCTGACAAACAGCAGAGAACAGAGACTGCGCCTTTCCTTGAGATTTAAGATAGAATTATTGCAGGAGCTCTTGAAAAACTGATCGATTTTCAAGTCCTACCCTTGTGCAGTAAACACAAAAAATAAGAGGCTCTTGCTAGACATTTTTAGCAACGTGTCTCTTCCTTATCCCCTCAGTATTCCCTCCACCGCTCCACCTCTATGTCCTCTTAGTTCCATGATGAATTGAGCAGTCAGATGCCTCAGCCTGCTTCTGTGTTTATTACGGAGACTCCCTGGTTCTTGACAAAATGCCTCAGTGAAGTTCTGATGACCTTGGTGGTCCTCCCCTGTTGCTTGAATGCTCTCTCACACACATAAGCCAACGGTGTTAAAGGATATTGATGGAAGTGAGTGACTTCCCCTGAATGATGGTCCTGGAAAGAAAGGGAGAATCTCACAGAGAGCACTGGAGATGTTTCAGCAGATGTTAGAGAAGTTGCTCAGCACATCTGAGCACAGACACAAATATCAAAACGAATGGAGGGTTTGTAAAGGGACCTGCGCTTCCCAGGAAGAGAAGTGGGGTCCCAGCAGGAGGGCTGTGTGTTTTCCCAGGGGTAGAGGTCAGGGCAGGGAAGGACACAAGCTCCTGAGTTTTCCATATGAAAAGGGGTTGGGGAGTAAGATTGAGATGATTCAAGCTTGTAGTAGACCCTGGTGGTTCTTGCTAGCCCGATATCCATCTCCCCTTTGAAAGCCATTGCCTCCTTATTTTCCTACTGAAGCACTCCTTCCCTGCTTTCAAACCATGTGGTTAAGTCAGGGACATGGTGTCCCTTCCCCTGCCCTCAGTTCCGGGGACTGCAGTGTAATTCAGGAGCCATCCGCAGAGCATCATATCATCCCAGGCTATGATTTCTTTCTGAAGTAGATACAACCCAGGGCTATCTAAGACAATGGAATGAGACCCAATTTCAAGCCTTTTGTTGGAATTTCTGGGAGAGAAGCTATCTCTTTGTGCTGAACTGGGAACTCTGAGCTCGATGTCTGTAGCTGTCAGGGGCCACTGTGCATAGGGACCTGCTTCAAACAAAGCTCCCACAGAAAACAAGCAGAGCAGAAAGATGTGGCAGGACCAGTTACTAATAAAATCATCAGGGCCCCTGGCTCCAGACTTGCCTAGATTTAACAGCTAATTTGGCTAATGAGTTTCATTGTATATTTAAACCAGTTTGGGTTCAACTTCTTTCACTTGCAAGCAAGAGTTCTTATTTGCTCAAAGCATCAAGGCATTGCTTTTAGGTTAGATGCTCCCCTAACTTTACCCCTACACCCCACAAATTATAGCTGGGAGCAAGGGTTGTGTACAGGTAGTTTATTCTGGTCATTGATCCCAAGGAAACGGGAGAGAAACAGAGGAGGGGAGGCAAATCCAACAGTGTGTTACCAAGCTTCTCACCACTAGGGGCAAATGAGGCTGGATTCCATACTAGATTTTGTGAAAATCCATGTAGAATGAGCCTCAGTACTTTATGTGCAAGAACTAGGAAAGATGAATTGGCTCCTGTCCCCATGGGTCAGACAGACCCTTGGGGATTTACCCTCTTCCCATTTCCAGATTTGCACAGGTTTAGAAATGGCTAAATAGGGTCCTGCAGGTGTTCTCTTAAATAGGGCATGGGAAGTATGGTATAGTCCTAATGTAGGCTGCTCAAACTCACCAGTGTTTACATTAAGTCCAATCCATAAAAAGGCTCTTAAGCTATGACAAACCACTCATCTCTTCAAAAGACCAAATACACCGGGGTTAGTGTAACCATCTACAGCAAGAGTTGCCTTTGGAGGGCACAGTTGAGGCACCAGAGTGAGTTGACATTCTGTGAGTAGTCTAAACTAACAGTCACTATATGGTGCTGTGGTTCCAGTAGGTAGAATATATGGGTCTGGGATTTAAGGGGTAGAGATAAGAATGGGCCTTCTTTCCAACCCTCCTAGCGAACTATTTGGGGGCATTTTTATATCATTTCCCCATGGATATAGAGGTCCTACTTCCTAATCAGGGAACACCTTGACCAAGAGTAGGGTGACCAGCTTGTCCTGGTTTGCTTAGGACTATCCAGGTTTTAAAACGGAAAGTTCTGTCTTCCAGGTTGCTCCTCAATCCCAGACAAACTGGGATATTGATCACACTAACCAGGCAACATAATATGAGTGCCACTAACCTTAAAGCTGCAGCTTCCCTTGGTCACCTTTGCCTTCTCTGCAGGCAAAGAAACTCATATCGGCATTGGTAATTGATCCTGATCCTCAAAACGTAGGGTGCTGCTTCATCATGGAGACATGGAAGACTGTTGCTTTTTTATGGGTTTCTCTTAAAGCTAAGCATGACAAAGGCTTCTGAGAAGTTCATTTATTTTTTTAATGTAATTTTATACAGAGGATATGAGATACAGGGTAAATAAAATAAAGCCAAAATAAAGACAAGGTGCTTAGGGTGGGGCAGGGATTGGGAAAAGGGGGGCCAAAAGGGAGAAAATGGGAGACATATAATACTGTCAACAATAAAAAATAAAGCCACCTCCCCCCCTCCTCAAATAAAGATTTGGCCACTGTTAAGGGTAACCAATCACAAGACACCTTCTGAAGAGCGTTTGAAACGACTCTTTATAGTTCTTGCCCAGGAAATGAAATATGACAGAATGTATTTCTAAACCCATGGCTCATTGGTCCAGGGTAGCTCCTTGGTCATGAATTGACTGAACTTCTACACCGTGCTTGCAAAAATGCCCAAGAAGTTCCTATCAGTTTCCCAGGCCATGACTTCATTTAGCAAGAAATAGGCTGCCCAGGGCCTGAGGTTGAATTTGAACAAAGTTGGTCAAAGTCTGTGTTGGACATTCTTACATTTCTATTACATGTGCAAGGCTATTCTGTCTCTATGTACATAACTTGACCAAATCTCACCCACTGGGGGTATGCACACAAGCTGTGGCCTTCCAAGCAGTGATATTGCCTGGATTTTGTCCAAGTCCAGATTTAATCTTTGAGTGATAAATCATGCCATTTAAATCATGCTATAAAGGCAACAGTGTCCATGAAATAAAATTAACAGTGCGGCCTCTAATAAAATGGGGAAATCCCAGTATTTCCTATTTAAAAAATGACATTAGCCTGGCCCATATTTATTATTCTTTTCTGCAAAAATTAGTTTTCCCAGAACCCTTTGGGAAGCACACCAACAGTAATGAAGCAGAAAAATGATGGATGTTAAGAAATTAAGGTGCTCCAGAATGGGTTATAAACTTGTACCTCTTTGTTGCCCACGCACGTTTGATGAGCTTGCAAAGTTTTAGACCTTTTTTAATTTAAGATGGAGCAGTTTTATTTCTTTCAGCTACAGTGAAAATAATTTCCTTCTCTATCATTAGAATGGTTTAATACTTTCATTAATCCACACATCATAAAGCAGGCAGTGATTTTTATACTACTCCAATCCGTCATTGTGCCTGCTTCAGAATGGAAAACGGTTGTTTTCTGCTGATTCCAAAGATAAACTGAAGGCCAGTGTCTTCATGAGCCATCACAATTATAGGGGTGAGATGGAGACACAGAAATGCTGTTGTCACCACCTCTCCCTTAGCATAATTTGGATTATTGCTATGGGCAGCAGAATGCTTGCAAATATATCAGAGACCCTTGACTTTATGGTTGTGCATAGAGGTGGGGCATTAGGAGGCACCAGGGCTGCCTCTGGGGTGCAGGGAATTTGTTCCCTCCTCACGTCTGTAGGAAGCCAGTGAGGTTGTGTATCTATCTCTTCCTCCTGCTCCATCTCTCAGTGGCCAAGAGCTGGGTCAGTTTTAATGAACACATTATAGCATAGGAAGTTACAGCCACTCTTCCCACTAGGATCTTATTTCACTGGTCTACTGACATATTTAGGAAATGCTCCCCCTCTTTACATAGAGCACTGGGTTTTCCATTCAAAATAGGCTAGAAGGAGGGAAGAGGCATTTACATTTCATAGTAGTCTGTTTGTCAGCCCCCGGTGATATGGATCCTGAGGGAATTTGATCCCTTAGGTGATGATTTAGTCTGGTTTACGCTCAAGAGAGTGTGCCAGGGAGAAAGGACACTGAAGTGCCGCCAGACTGGTCAAGAGTCACAACAGCAAGGCTCAGACACTGAGACACAGGTTCTGCTAATGAGTGTGTGACTCCCAGCCTCATCCAGCAACTGAGAACAGTGCGCCCTCTGTGTCCCATAGAAACCGGATGGTCCTGCACCAAGAGACAAGAATGGAGAACTTGGAAAAGAGAGGGGAGCAGAAAGAGAATCCAGTATGGGTGGCAAACACACAGCACTCCCCTCTCCCACACAAGGGCAAGAGCAAGCATTCTTATCCCCAGACTTTGGGAAAGAAAGAATGGCTCCCAGAAGGGGACATGCCATACGCTGCCAAGAATATTTTACTCTCTCTATTTTTGAATATTCCTGGTTTCTAACACCATGTATTACTTAAAAAAACACATGTTCTAATCTGTGTGCTTTTATTTTCATGCTCTAATAAAAACTTAGATACATGTGATAGTTTAAGGTGTTTTCACATAAATTACCTGTTTGGTTCTTCTCACTTTCTGAAGTAAGGCAGGTATTGTTGTTTCTGGTCAAAGATTAACAAGAAGCGAGGCACAGAGGAGTGAAGTGACTTCAGCTTCACATTCCAGGAGCTAGGGGACCTGAGGGGAATGCTGGGATGTCTAATTAGTGCACTGGGCTTCTGTGTTTTATTTGTGTAGAATTAGCTGTTCAGGATTAATTTAGAAAGAAAAAAAACTGTCAGCGGGTACAAGATGATTAGAAATCATGAAAATAAACAATTCTGAAGTTCCTTCCCAGAGAGAGATTAGAGAGACTACATATGGAGGTATTCCCTAGGTTTCTGAAGTCTTAGATATAACCTACATGGATTTGAATGCAGCCTGTATAATGTCACAGTCTTGGCCCCCAGACTGGACAATATCTCAGAAAACTATGTGCTGTGAGAGAAGAGAATACTTCCTGAGGGTCCAAGGCAATAGTTTCTTTTTTACTTTTTTTTTAAATTTACCTTTATTCTTGAAAGTATTACAGTTGTCCCCTTTTTCTCCCATTGACCCCCCTCCACCCCAATCCGGCCCCCTCCCCAGGCCTTCACCACACTATTGTCTGTGCCCAGGCATATAAGTGCTTTGGTTAGCAGTTTTATTCACTGCAACTTGATTATTCTTTTAGGTGACTTAAATGGAGTGGTTACAAATGACATCAGGTACCAGGATAATATCAGACCATGTTAAAATTTTGTACACACTGTGTTCTCTGTGTACCTTATCTCCTGAGATTGTTAACAAATTGTGGTACAATGACTTCAGATCGCTCATGTGATTCCTTACACAAGACAAGTGTTTTGAGACATTACAATATTTTGGCTTGTTTATTGCCTTAATCTTTGTCTCCATATTATAAAATAAAGATGTGATCTATAGTATTATGAAAAGTCTTGGCCTTAGACTAAGAAGACTGGGGTGATGAAGAATTAGGAAGAAAGACTACATGTACCTAAAATTAAGAATGAGCCCTAGCCTGTTTTGCTCAGTGGATAGAGCTCTGGTTTGTGGAATGAAGGGTCCTAGGTTCCATTCTGGTCAAGGGCACATGCCTGGGTTGTCAGCTTGATCCCCAGTAGGGGGTATGTAGGACCCAGCTGATCAATGATTCTCTCTCATCATTGATGTTTCTATCTTTCTCTCCCTCTCCCTTCCTCTCTGAAATAAATAAAAATATATTTTTTAAAAAAGAATGAAGCTAACAGAAAATTAAAATCAATACATTTATGGCATTAAGGTTTAAAATAGGTTGTTAGGGCATTTTCTGGCTATATCAATATCTAAAGTTTTAGACTAACTAAAATCACCTGGCATTCAAGAATTCAAGAACTAATGCCAGATTGAGGGGTGGTGGAGCTCTGCACATGCACACATGCACATACACACACACACACACACACACACACACACACACCTTTCCTTCCTCTCTCCCTCTCTCAATAGGCTGCAGAATGTAGTCCAAATGTTGTAATATGCTTTGCAAAGCCTCTTACCATCAGCCTCATCCTCTACCATTTCTTCCATTTCTCTTTCTGTGTTTTAGCCAGAATGGAAACTAGTTGTCCAGGACACTAATCTATAAAAAGCACTAAAATAGTTCTCAACTTGTTACAATAAGAAAAATATTTCACCAACCACATCTTATTTGGGGCTAATTTTATAATGGTTATTAGTAATATTCTATTGGGCTGCTTTGGGTTTATAGTGAGACTTCCAAAATACAAGTCAGAATTGCATCACCTGGTCACTAGAATTCCATCTAAGACAAGTGTAATTATGAACATAAGTTTGTCTAGAGGTGAAGTTAGGGTAGAGGTGAACTTCTCACTATATTAGAAATCAGTTTCCCAATAGTCCTTTTCTTGGCCTTTATCATAATTCATAATAAACCGCACCTTTTCAAATAAATGGATGTTTTTGTATGCATGTGTGTGTGTGCGCCTGTGTGTTTGTGTGTGTGTGTATTTATATTGATATCTATTTATAACTAGAAGCCTGGTGCATGAATTCGTGCATGGGTGGGATCCAGCCAGCTCACCCCAATTAGGGCCGATCAGGCTGGCTGGGCTGTGGGGAAGGGATGTAGGAGGTTGGCTGGCTGGCCCTGCCCCCAATCAGGGGGGGAAGATCGGGGGTGGGGCCAGCCAGGGGGAGGGGCTGCAGGCAGTTGGCCAGCCGGTCCCACCCCCTGGTCGAACTCCTGGTGGAGGGGACAATTTGCATATTAGCCTTTTATTATATAGGACTAGAGGCTTGGTGCATGAAATTCATGCACTGGAGGGGGAGGTGTCCCTCAGCCCGGCCTGTGCCCTCTCGCAGTCCAGGACCCTTCGGGGGATGTAGCAGTGTGCCAAGTGGCAGGAAGCCAGGGAGGAGCCTGAATTGGGGCTGGGTACCGCTCACGCTTATCCCAGCCTCATCCTGGACCGCTTGGCCTGCTGCCACTGCTCGCTGCTCAGTAGTGCTGCCGTGGCATTGGGAGAAGTTCCCAACGCTGTGGCAGCTGCACTCACCAGCCATGAGCCCGGCTTCTGGCTGAGCAGCACTCCCCCTGTTGGAGCGCACTGACCACCAGGGGGCAGCTCCTGCATTGAGCGTCTTCCCCCTGGTGGTCAGTGCGCATCATAGTGACTGGTTGTTCAGGTTGTTCTGCCATAATGGTCGCTTAGGCTTTTATTATATAGATAGTCTAAAGGCACATCTATATATGAGCCTGCTCACCTCCCTACCTGTATTTTTTGGCCCTAATCCAGTTACACTGAATGCCCTCCTGTTCCCTAAACATGTGGGATGCTTAATGTCCTTGCCTGATTTCTTTTCTGAGACTGGAACACATTTAAATGCCCCTCTGCTTCTCCCTGACTCATCATTTCTATTCTCAATGACTCAGCTTAAAACACCAGCTTCCCCTTTTGTCTCTGAGTTACTTGCTTCTTCCCCTGTAATAATCCCATTGTATTTGGTTCAGACCCCAGTTTTATCACCATGCTGATTGCAAAGTCTCTTTTCTGTAGCAGCTGTCAGTCCTGGACAGCAAGGAGAATGTCTCTTCAGTCTTTGTAACCCCAGTGCCTAACCCAGAACCTGGCTTTG
Source organism: Myotis lucifugus (assembly GCF_000147115.1). Taxonomy (NCBI): domain Eukaryota; kingdom Metazoa; phylum Chordata; class Mammalia; order Chiroptera; family Vespertilionidae; genus Myotis; species Myotis lucifugus. Next base: position 1,517,689 of record NW_005871092.1, read on the forward strand.
GAGAAAGGCTCAATAAATGTTTGTTAAAGCACCTCTTAAATTCCTTGGTGTGGGTTCTAGTCCCGAATGAGTTACCAACCAGCTGTTTATTCTTGAAAAAGCAGCTCTATTTCTGAGGCTTGGTGCTTCAGAAAAAGAAAAAGAATGCCTCTGTGACACTTACCTTGAGACATTCATTGCAAATACAAAGAAAACATGCCCTACAAAAAAAGTCTATAACACCCTGCCACCTGTACACAGACGTGGCGTGAAATGGGATACAATGGATCCCTGGCTGCTCAAGGTCCAGGCTGGTGCAGAAAACATCACTGTGAAAGTCCGAGGTTTAATTACAGGTCCTGTTTTAGGACTAAAATAAATGTGAAGTCCACAAACATCACAGTTTGGGATCTTTAAGCCTTTCAGCTCCATAAGGTAGCATTCATTGTCAGCAGGTATGAAATGCTTGAAGAGCCTAGCAATAACATTCTTTGGAACATTCTGGAAAGTGGGACAAAATCTTGGGTACTGGATTTTAAAATTAAGGCTAAATATGGAAAAATCTGGTAAGAGAGATATAAAGGTAAATGGTATCAAGAAGGTCTTTGCATGTGCTCTTCGGAAATAGTAAATAAAGTGAAATTCTATTCAAAGATCCAATTGTTTCAAGCCAACATTTCTAAGTTTATTATTCTCTATCTACCTCCAACCCCTTCCCCCAAATGTTAGAAAAAAAATCACCTGTTTCACTCAAATTATTTGTATTCCTTGTCTACTGATGGTGGATAGGACTTGTTTTATTTGTCCCAAAATTACAAATCAAAATTTTCTTTTCTAGTTCAAATTGTGGTGTAACAATTCACCTCCAAACTCATTTGCTAAAAATAGTCATTTCATAAATCTTGTGGATTCTGTAATTTGGGAATTTGGTTATTTTTCTGTGGGATACCATATCTCTTTTTCATGGTTACTGGGGCTTCAGGTGGGTAATCTCAGAGACTGAAGGTTCTGGCTGGAGGTTGGAATCATCAAAGGGATAATTCACATGCATTCACATGGCTGAAATGACTCCAAGACCAGTACTGCCAACCTTAAGGTTTACATCTGATGATGCTACTTGGCTTGGCTTCTGCAAAGCATGAAAGCCTTGGGGTAGTTAAACTTCTTACATGGCAGCTTGAGGCTCCACAAGAAAGATGTTTCAGAAAATCAGATGGAGGCTGCAGTTGGCCTAAGAGTCATGCAGTGTTCCTTCTGCTGCATGTTATGGGTCACACACAGTTATATGCCCACCTAGATTCAAAGGCGACTGGGCATCTCAACAGAAACTGTACCCATCACTTTCTTGTGGAAATCAATCAGTTTGTTCCTAAGAGGATATATGTCCAGAAATCTGAAACAACTTTTTATTACACGTATACCCAAACCAACCCCTTTCCCTCAACTGAGGCAGACTCATTGGAAAGGAAGGCATTGAAAGTGAGAATTTGCCATGAATATGAAAATTAGGAAGTTGGCATTTTACCTCAGTGGATCATATATCCTCTGATGTACTGTGTGTAAATGACTATTTTATTTCCCATCTCACAACCCCACCTTCTTGTCTTTGATTAAATTTGCTTTCACCTTCAGAAGTTTGTGTCTCCCAGCTGTTCATTAGGTGGCTTCCTGAAAGCCTCTGTTTTGGGTAAACTCTGTTATTTCATGGACTCTTCTGATAATGTGTCTGGAGATGGCAGCTGGAAAGTTTGCATCAGATCATGTATTCCATTACTATAAAAGCTCTATATAATCACAATGCAACTGAATACATTTAAAAAATAATGCAAGTAGAATAATTAAAGACCTTGACTGGGCATATTTCTAATGAATTTTTAAATATGCCATTACTTTAGAAATTAATGCGCTTAGGTTAGTCTGTGAGATGAGTTTTCTTAAGCTATGATTAAGAATGCATTTACATTAAAATACATTCATATGATAGAACAGAGAGACCTAAGGAATCTTATACAACTGAAAGCATATAATGGAAGTAATTTTTTCTGCCTACTTAGACGTGGTTTATGGCACCTATATTGTGCTAGAAGGACGATAACAAAGTTTGAAGCTCAGTGAGACATTAAAATTGATTTATGCCCCCTTTCATTGGTGTATGTATTTATTTCAGTCACTATCAGAAAGTAAGAGCTTACATATTCTAAATTAAAAAAATTAAGCAGTCGCCGAAACCGGTTTGGCTCAGTGGATAGAGTGTCGGCCTGCGGACTGAAAGGTCCCAGGTTCGATTCCGGTCAAGGGCATGTACCTGGGTTGCGGGCACATCCCCAGTGGGAGATGTGCAGGAGGCAGCTGATCGATGTTTCTCTCTCATCGATGTTTCTAACTCTCTATCTCTCTCCCTTCCTCTCTGTAAAAAATCAATAAAATATATTTAAAAAAAAATTAAGCAGTCAAACTTTTTGTCTTCTTCTTCAAGAAAAATTACTATTAATTTGCAATAGTATAACATTTTTTCTTGGAAAAGTTGAAAGCAACTTGTATAGTTTATTTAAGAGATAAGATGGTGGTGGAAGCTTTCAAGTGGAAGTAATTTAAAAAATAGTAAATTATCTATTAAACTAAATAGTAAATTATCTATTATAATGATTAGCAACTTTCTCATCAGTAGTTATTATGCTATTTAAATCACCTGAAGTCTTTTGACAACAAAGGAGAGAGAGTCTCCGAGAGAGAACTAGAAATACTTATTTAAAAGAGTGTCAAAGTGGGTATCCGCACCTGCTGAAAATGAGTTTGGTTTTTGTCCTCAAGAGTGTTTGGGACAGAGAGTTACCACTGGATCAGAGATGGAAAATACATGCCACTTCTCCTTCCTTCCACCCATTGTTAAATACCCACCGAACACTCTTCTATTGCCTTGGTGCAACCTCAGAATCTTTTGAAAACAATATTTGGCCAATATAAATTCAAGTTGGCATGCCCGATGGAACCTAATATCATCTCTGCTCCAGGACAATCTTGGCCTCCTGCCATTTCTCCCACTTGTACAGCAACGTTATCCATCTGCCTGAAATTACACTCTTTTATACTCCTTTCTTCACACGGATGCCTATCTTGTACCTAAGAATTCCTGCCTATTATACAGTATTTCTTTATTTTTACTTTTAATGGGGCGACTGCATACAATTGTTTAGATTGTGTACCAGACACAATTCTAGGGGAGTCTCATTTCCATTAAATATTAACATATATGTTAATTTCCAGAAAACAATAAAAGAAATGATTTTTTTTTAACCACATAAAAGCTAGTGAGAGAGCTCTTTCAGCTTACAAGCAATTAGGATAGAATTGTACTTAAATTTAATGAAATATAATAAAAATTTAGCTATAATGAATTTTCACTACTATTTTTACAATTTTTACATTTTATGGAGGAGTAAACTAAGGAACTAAGGTCCAACAATGATGAGGTGACTTACTGAAAATCTCACATAAAGACTGAGTGGAAATAAAGTTGAAATATTGAAAAGAGTCCTATTCGCCTCCTTTTTTTTTTTTTTTAACATTCTGCTCCTCTAATGCAGCCAGGACTCAGAATACACAGAGAAATCTGGGCTCAGTAAAGTCTTAATAGTGGAATGACAAGCATGGGTTTGACATTAGGTTGCAAGAGGGCAGTCCTGAGGGAGGTCACACACACACACAAAAGACCTATGTTTCTAAAACTGTCACTCCTTTTTGGTATTATTTGACTGAAAAGAAAATTAATGAGTTTAACCTGGTAGAAGGAGAGGAGCACTGTAATTGTCTGTGAAGGGAAACAAATCTGTGTTTGAGAAGGAAGGCTCCATAAGAAGTTTGTGGATTATGAACAGGGTCTGATTTAAGACCATCTGTAGACCCAAAAGCAAAACAGCCTAAAAAGAGAGATTGGCCGCGATGGGGATGCCGATTTTCACTGAGACTTAATGAGTTTTATATGAACTGATATTGCTAATGGCTTGATGTGACATCAATTAATGCTTTAATACAGTTCTTATAAAATGACAACTGTATATACTTTTCAGAAGATTTGGGTTTCGTAATAAAAAAATCTCTCTCACTTGGTTGGAAGGAAAAACATTAAATATTAAAGGGCAGAAAATTATCAAGTTGTAATTAACTTCCCACAGCTTTTAGTGATAGCTCATTAACATTCCTATAAAATATGAGAGTACCTACATATTCTCACCACTACCCAACACTACCCAAGGGTGACACTATTTTCAGTTTTCATCCAATCTGCCCCCAAGTCTCTCCCTATTGTAGAGTCTGTAAAAGGTATAACCTCAAGTTCCTAGTCTTCCTTGTAGTTAGAGATTGATCCTGTCTGTACTGGGTTTCTTTGGTTAGTTTTGTGAACACTGAGGACTAAGGGCTCCTGGTGTCTGAGTTAAAAAAAAAAAGTCTAGCAATCATTTCTGCACGTGGGCCTCTCACACTAACTGCACTTCCCAGACACGCCTCTGCCCTAACCTACCTGCCTCTGAGCTAACCTAACCTGCCTGCACTGTTTCCGGCAGCTGAGGCAGCCCATAAGAAAGAGTTTCTGGAGTCCTGTTCAACCAGGTGGACTGAGGCTTTCCCCATCCAATCAGAGCTGCACAGATCAGACCAATCAGAGTGACTCTATTCTAATCAATCAGAAGAGTGCCTTTGGCCCAATCAAACTGTGAGGATTTAGTGTTCTCATTTACATGAGGATGGGCCAATCAGGGACCAGGAGCGGGAACTTCTGTCTATATAGGCCAGCTCCCCTAGGACTGGGGGAGCACACTTTCCAGGGAAGGCTGTCTTTCTCGGGTGGACTCAGCCAAGGACTACTGACCAGTAAGAGGCAACGAGGGGTGAGTAGACCATCTTGGAGTGGAGCTGCCAGGCTGACGAGGGGCCTGGCTCCAGGGCAGCCTCACAGCCTTGCTGATTGGCCCTGCTGTCTTCAGGGCTGTGCTGTTAGCACTTTGAGCAGTTCCACAGCGGTGCTGTTTCCACAGCCATGCTGTATTACCATTAAGCTATTTGCACTAAATACACTTCCCTTCTTCACCACACCCCAAATTGGGGATTCCTGTTGGCGTTGAATTATCTCCAATAACCATGACCAGTTTCTAGTGCATCTCTCTCTGGACACGTGGAATACAGCGTAATTTTGCTTTCATGCTTTCAATTTGGAGCCTAAGGTCTTCTTCAAAACTCTTTAGTGTGACAGTCACCAAAATCCTATAGAATTGGGTAGGAGAAAGTCAATGGACCTTCATTAACTTGTCCTATTAGAATCCACTTCTTTCTCTGTGCCATTCACCATAATTAGCATCACCGCTATAGCAACCTTCCTTGCTCTGCATGTGTGCATGAGTGTGTGTGTGTGTGTGTGTGTGTCTGTGTATTCACACAGGCACATATTGAGTTGAGTTCAGTTAAGGGGTAACAAACCTCTGTCTGAATCCCGGTTCAGTAAGTCCCAGAACATGATTTGTAAACATTCTGTTCACTCTTCGTTTTTCACAGCTCTAAAATGGGGATTGTTATAACTGCTTATGGGATTGAGTATTACAGATTGTATGCATTGAATTTAGAGTAAATGGCAGGTGTTTTTATTTGTAGGAAACTATCTGTAATCTCAGTTTTGTAACTGATTGGCTGCGTATGAATGGGGACAGTAAAGGCTTCATATATATTTGTTGAACTGAATGGCTTGACTCACTATTCTATGTAAAGAATTCTCAGCACTCCCAATATCAGAAATAACTCCACTGATTATCCAGTTATTGATGAATGTATAAAATATGTTCCTATCTAAGACTGACACCTCACCTTTCACAATTCTTCGTGGGAAAAGACACTCTGACTACTTGAATAATTGCCAAATGATTTTCAACATCTGGACCTCATTTTCCATAGTTCATTAATGATCATATAAGGATTATGTCAGTTTAAAAAGTTAATATTTATAACAGCTAGTTCAGCAAAATTGTAAAAATCATTTAAACATCACATGTTTAAAAGTGTGCAAGGACATATACTTTTATTCCATGCTTAACACTTTAAGAAAAATATTGTCAGATTCTGACTTGGCTTAAGATTGAAGCAAATTACTCTGTCACACTTAATTAAAAGGGAAGACATTCTGAAACACAGTGTTTGTTTTTAAACCTCAGTCTGACATGCTGATGAAAGCAATTAAGCAATGAAGCCTGCCACCAGGAACAGCAGCCCAGCCCAGGGGACACAGTGCATTTGTGGACAACAATTCATTGACTATATCCCACTCATTTCATTGAACCTGGCTGTTATCTCAGAAACAAATTGCACTCTTTAATTTTATTTCAATAATACAAGTGTCTCTTTATTTTAAGTATCAAACTTATAATCAATAGCAAGATATTCAACATGGTCAGTCACAGCTGATGGATACATCACAGTTTGATTCCCAGAGATCAGGGAGTGTGAGGCAGAAGCCAACTGCAAAAATAAGTAAATAAATGAAAAATGTTCTCAAGCGAATAAAAAATTAATAAGTGATAATAAATATACCATTTTTTTAATTCCCAAAATTCTCAAATAGAGAATTTGAGCTGGAGCTACGCATGAAGTTATTCTGAGGATGATATCTGTTTATTACAGATTCTGGGGAAAGTAACTACTGTCTCCCAGTGAATTTCAATACTATTTGCAAGGAATGAATTGATAACTAAACATGTAACTAAACCAAGACACAGGCCATAGTTTAGATATGCAGTTTTTATTGCTTTAATGAATTTCCCCAGAGTACTGCTGAGAAGAGCGAGGAGATATTGGATAGAGCCACCTGATTTAGCCACATTTGCATGACCCTCAGCGCACCCAGAACACCAACTACAGTTGTCATAATTAACTGGTCTCAAATGTCAGAGTTGAATGAGCCTTGAGTGTCACCAGCGTTGGTTCTAAGCTATTATTTTGTAATAAAGTATGTTTACATCCTTTAGCCACAGGGCATAGAGTTCCTGTCCAACCTCTCCTAGTGCTCAAATTTTCATTGCTATTATATCCACCTTAACCAAAATTACAATTTGGGGCTACAGTTGCAGAATAAATAATTCTAACTTATTTTTTCAAAATGTAGCCATTTGAATACTTTTCATAGTTAATTTCATTTATTACATCTAAAATTTTCTCCACCTGTTAGAAATTAAGGAGAAGGTATCCTCTCCCTTCTAGCATAGCTATGAAATAAAACATGGTGCAAAAGGTAGTGGGGTGAAGGAACCCAAAGAGTATATATTGAACTTGAATCAGAAAAATGTCATTTGTAATTACTGGAATACACCAGTAACTACTCAATAAGATAGCTATCATTGCCTTTTCTTTGGGAGAAGTTGATTTGAAAATTGGAAAAATATGAGCAAAAAGTGCTCATATTTAAAATGTTTTTGTGAGAAGGTCTGCGCATGGTGTAACTGGTGTGTGTGTCAGATGGTGTGCATATCAGGTGTGAGTGGTCACTTTTGAGTGCCAGGGACTTGTGGGAGCTGTGTTGACATCATTATAACTATGTTTGGCCTACAGTGTTTATATATATATATATTTTGATATCCACATATGCATGCATGTTTGGTTCTTGCTTATTCTTATTTCAGCTCAGAATCAATCCAGGCTGAGTCAGTGTCATGCTGGATGACACATGTGTCTCCTTAAAGCAAAATGCTCCTAATGGTGAACCTACAAACTATTTAAAAATAAGATCTTAAAATTCATTCTAATTGATGGTTTTAAGTTTTTATTAGATTAATGGGGTGACATTGGTTAATAAAATTATATAAGTTCCAGGTATACAATTCTGTAACATCATCTATATATTTTATTGTGCGTTCACCTCCCCAAGTCAAGCTCCTTCCAACACCATTTACTGCCTCCCCTGCTCCCATTACCTTTTTCTACCTCCTCCTCTTCTTCCCTCCTGTAATGACCATACTGTTGTCTGTGCCTATGGGTTTTTGGGGTTTTGTTGTTGTTTAATCACTTCACATTTTTCACTCAGCCCCCCAACCTTCCTCACCTCCGCCAGCTGGTGTCTGCTCTCTGTATTAATGAGTCTGTTTCTATTTTGAACTAATTTATGTTTTGGATGCAAAACCTTTCATTGCCTGGCAGATTGAAAAGATTGTAGTGGCCCTAAATAATGAGTATCTTGCAAAGAGCTCTAGGGAGAACACTCTCAAGATACAAACACAAATATTTGTATTTAGCCTTCCCTGGAGCAGACTCTAAAAATTTAGCATATTAAAAGTCCTTTGCTCATTCCCAGTTCAAGTGACCAGTGAAAATATTATCATCATATTTAACTAGTTATTAATAATAATAGGAAAGGAGCAAAGAGGAGGCCAGACATTATAAGCATGGTCATCTGGGCAGCTTCACCAGGAACCTGCAACTTTATACTCCCCAGGGAACCACTGGCCCGTTTCCTGCAGATCACTAGGGGAAAGGGTCCAACAAAGGGGAAAATGGTTGCATGCTCAGTGATGTTGGGGTGATGTGGGGCGGTGCTTGCCTGTCAGTCTACCCTGGGAAACAAAAGTCATTGGCTAAGAGGGTGGAGCCAATGAAAGCAGGTGAAATCCTGAGGGATTCATTGGTTAGACTCCCAGTTAACATCCCCAGCGAATTCTCTCTCTCTTATTCCTTTTGTATGCTCTGGCTCCCTTCACTCTCTTGCTCTGTGACCCTCACTTACCCATCTTCCCATTATAGCCATGTGGCCCTAGAAGCTGTATGGCCCATGGCCATGTGGACCGTACATATAATGGACTGCAGCTAGGAACACAAGCTAAGCTAGCTAGGTGCTGGACTGGATTGTGCTTTAATGTGTAGGAAGACTCTGGGTAGTGGCTTTAATTCCAGCTCTGCTGAAGATACGATAGGACTTTTTCCATGGTGAGAGGGAGGGAGATGGGACCTTGGAGAGGAACTCCCTTAATATTACATCAACAGTAAAGCTTTGTACAATGCCTCATCCACCGTGGGGGGCCTCAGGAAACCCTTGTTCTCAGGGCACCTCAAGAGCTCCACTTCTACCCATAGCAGGTGGGGATGCAGAGGGCACCCCACCCATAACAAACATAAGTTTGAATCAACATTGAGTGGTAAAATGTCCCTGAGCATTTTTACATGGAGCTTTTAAAACTGGTTTTGTGACTGTCAATTTCCATTTCCACAAAATCCCACTGGCCTTACTTTTCAGCCAAGCATGATTATTGAAGTGAACAAGAGCATCCGAAGAGAAATAGTTTAGAATATTACTTCACATGGAAAGCAAAGGCTTTACAAGCAAACAGCTGGCTTTTTCCAAGATACTGTATTATTTCATCTGTTTCACATTTTGCTTTTCCAAGGGACTTCCTTGAAACTTTCTTAAGAATGGGTAATGATAACTGATAAAATGTATTGGGACTATGAGGAATAAAAACAAAACAAAACTTTCCTCCCACATTTTTAAGTTATTCTGACTGGGCTAATAATTAAATTAACATGAGACAGATTAACAGGGGGAAAAAAGGCCAAATCCTGTCATGGATGTACATGTTGGGGTACCATATGAATATGAGACGTATGGAAGCATTGGGCAGTTGAGGTTTATATTTCATTCTGGACAAAGGAGAAGGAGGCAGGGGACTGGGATTTCAAAGGAAAAGCAGGTGATTTACAGGTTGATGAAAAATAGGAAACATGTGGTAAATAAATGTTTCTAGGCCACCCAGAAACAATAGAATAGAAATGGAAGTATAACAAATAGACTGTTAATTTTCTCCCTGTCTGCCACATCCAATTTATATTAAACAGGTTTTTCTCTCTGGATTCCTTTAGGCAGGTAAGGGTGAGATCAAAGGTTCTAAGTATTTTGTTTCTTAATCACCAGCTTAAAATCAATTTCTCAAGAGGCATATTCCAGGGTGGCAAAACTTTGGTCCTCTTCAGGACCACAGGCCATGGCTGAGCTTTATGTTACTGCAAGAGGAAACATGGGTAAGAGAAGCTCAGCCTGCTCAGCCAAGCACAAGAGAAATGTGTTTCATAGAAGCATCAAGACTCCAGCTCATCTTAGATAACAGCCCTGCCTACCTCCCCTCTTGTAACTTTAACCACACCTACTTTCCCTAGGAGCATGCTCTATTCTCATTTATCTTGTTTCTGTTTCATTTTATTGGCATTTTAAGGAAGGCCGGGGTCTTGTGTTTTATTCATTAATGTGATTGCAGGACCCACTACAGCAGTCAGGCCAGAATAATCATTAATGGTGGCTGAATGGATACATGACCAGGTCCTGTTAGCTCAACTCCTAGCGCTCCATTTGGTAGAACCAGTGTGTTATGATTGTCCTGTTACTCCTTGTATTCTGTAAGCTTTGTGATAGCAGAGATACTGTTTTTAAGCCTTCTGGGAACTAAGAGTATGTCTTTCTCATATAAGAGACCATCAATATTTGTTGATTGACATATGAAGGGTTTCTCTGGCTATAAACCTTAAATATCTTAGAGTAATCTTATAAACATGATGAAGAGTTTCTGGTTCCACTTAGGATCTTAAAAGCTTGTGGAAATACAATACAATACAGTATGGCCACATTAAAACAGAGTGAATGAAGGCTTTCTGGCTTTGTATGTGGGACCCCAAGATATTATGGTAAAGTCTGAATTTGCAGTGACTGGTCTATGTACTTATCTAATCTATGTGTGTGATGGTAAGAGAAGGAATGCAGGCCAGTGATTCTGCTGTCCCCCTCAGGAGGGTTTCTCTGTTCTGAATAGTGATGAATCTACTGAGCAGTTTATACAGCCATCTGCATGCCAGTTGTAAGTAAAAAATGCTCTGAGGAAACTGTCTGTGTGGAAGTGAGTTTTCCCCCCTCATAAATATGTGAAAAAGACAATAGGAGAAATGCTATGTCTATTCATATGAAGCTGAGATTTTTGTTCATTGATTTTCATAAATGCGTGGACTTTTTTTTTTGAACTCCCCTCTTTGGCATTGATTGCCAAATAAGGTCACGCGGAAGTCTCTCCAGTATCCAGTTCTCCAATTACACACACAAAATGGATTCCATTCCCATTTCTTTTTTATCCCTATGACATTCTGATGCTTCATTAAGAAAACACAGAAGCTGTGCACTCACAAACACATCCCAACATCCCCGGGTACTCTCCTAAAATAATTCTCTCTTGAGGAGACATTGCACTTGGCATTCACCCAAATGAATAAAATATAAACTTTAAAACAGTAGGCGTGTACAGAAGAAAAGGGTAAAATTAAATACTATTTGAAAACAATAGTTACCTGATCATATGTCAGAGGTTTCTGTATTTCTCTTCTTGCATCATTTCAATGAAATTGGCACAAATGACCTTTCTTTCTCAAATACCCATGGACTTTGGGAAAAGATGTTTGCAAACAAAATCATGCCAATTAAAAGCAAGACCAAAGGGCCCAGCCTCTTTGTCTGGGATGTAATTGGTTCATTGTCTCCAGACAGCTGCCTGGAAAGTTTCAGCTCATGCTAGAGCCTGGTTGGCAGCAAAGAATGAGCCCAATTATACGTCCCTGCTGGTCCAGAGCGACAGAGCACATGTGTTCCCCAAAAAGCTCCTTTTCCCACTCTGTATCTTAGCATCAAACCACTTTTGGTCTTAGGTATACCTATGGACACGTTACCTACTTTAAAACAGTTCTTCAATATTGTTAAGTAGGTCATTTAAAAAATACCCATAATTAGGCCATGAAGTGCCTCTTCCATAGAGTCCAATGACAGACTCTTGTGATTTTTAAAGTTGACAAAACACATGAAAATGTGGCTTCAGTTCCTTTTATTACACAGGAAGAGCTACTTCCTTTTTTATACAATAAGAACTCTGTCATTTATCCTATTTCTTTCTCTCTCTCTCTTTTTTTTTTTTTTGCTTTGGTTCTGAGAAAGATCATTACTGAGTTTTATATCTCATGATCTCACAGCTCTGAAATTGTCTGATTTCATCCCTGTCATTATTACTCATTATTACTTAATCCTTCCTTTTCTTTTGGTGGCTCTATCGAGCTTTGCTTGGGCTTTGTTGTTATAGATTTGGAAGTTTTGGTTAGTGAGTTTGGACCCCTTTTGGTATATGTACATTTTATGAAATAATGCTTCAAGTCTTTTTTTGAAAGCTCTCAAGAAAAATAACCTATATTTATAAATGCACTAGACAATCATAGAAAGCAAAATACTTTCATATCCGCATCAAAGTTCCATGAAGAAGAGCACCCTGGGATGCATTCTTTGCATCCTTCACAGAGCTTTCAACACAGGAGGGACCCCATTGTTGTTGTTGGAATCAGATCCCTTAGATGTGAAGTGAAGGGAGAGAAAGGCCACATTGCCCTAATTTGACTTTACAGAACCGGCCCATTTTCTTAACAGACACTGTGTGAACATTACAATATGCAGTGTAGTCTATATTATACCACTGGGCGTTTTCTAAATCTCGGGATGGAGGAGAGGAAGGTGTGAATCAGGTAGGTTTGGGCCAGAAAGAGCTCAGCTCTTTCACTGGCTGGCTGTGAGATTGTTAACAAGGTACAGAGACTTTCTGAAGCACGTTGTTCTTGCTGAGAACTGGAGATAGCCTTAGAATCTGCATTCAGTCTCATGTTCAATCACTACTGACTTAGTGTTTACTGGTGCCGGGCAGTTTCATTTATGTTTAGTGCTTTGGAGCTTTATATTGGCCATATGATGTTGGTAAAAACAGGAAAGGGAAACTGAGTTTCAGAGAGATTAAGCAGTTTGGGCAAGGTCACATAATTAATAAGTAGCTCATCTTCTCTGAAATACTCCACCTTTGAATTAACAGGATCTTCATGGCCAGCCTTTTGAAATGTAAAGTGTGTTTCTTTAAAGAGGCCTTCATCTGGGAAGTCTTCATTTATTTCCCTTCCTGGGATCCCAACTGTCCTTCCTTTGTGCTTCCTTACCTGTACCAGGGTCTCCTCTCACAACAGGTACCACAGTGCAGTGTACTCACCTGTGTGTCTGCCCTCTCTCACTGAGGAACTAATTAGACCGGACAGCGGAATGACCTTCTGGAACAACCTTCTGGAACGACCAGTGTGCAGGGGGCAGGGTCGTGGGGCTGCGAAGGCCTACCGTTGCATGAATTTCGTGCTTCAGGCCTCTAGTGCTCATAGGAAGGGATTGCATGTAACTGTGGTACCATCAGCAGCATTGTTATAATAACTCCATCAACATTTGCTTAATGAATAAATGAGTATATGAATAACTTAAGACCATTTGTTTCATGGCTTAGATTCCTCCATAGCAGTAGCTCATCTGCATGAGACCATCACAGTCATAGCAGACATGGCCGGTTGCCTTCCCAATATCCTTCTACTTCTCTTCTTTTATATAACCTTTATTTTATTTTGGTCTGTGATATGCCCAGCTGAAATATTAAATTTCTCAGTTTTTTTGAAGGTAGGAGAGACCAAATGACATAGGACATTGCAAGGAAATAGAAGCGAAGATCTATCAGAAATTTCTGGAAATGTTTTGCTTTTATAATGCAATCATTATCACTTCTTGTTGCTTCTTTCTTTTCTTGTTCCTGGAATGCTAACATGAGGCAAGAGGAGAAGTCTTCTTACACGTTGAGAAAGAAAGCCACCACCTAAGATACAGGGGAATAGAGGGAGCCTGGCTCTTTGAGCAGCTGTAGGAGCCCAGGATTACCTAGCCCTGGATTCTTGTTACATGATGAGCATCAATCTCCATTGTGCTCAGCCATTATAATAGGGTTTCTGTTGCATACGGTCTAATAAAACCCATAACTGACAGCATCTGAAGGGTTGTTTACATTCGTTGCTTTGGAGAGAATAACTGAATGGTTGTATAACTATGGTAGTGAACAGGAAGTGTTCTATTTTTGTTTCCTAAACTTAATTAGGTCTCAAGATCCATTTCTGGGAAGAAATGATAAATGTTGTTGTGCAGTTTACTGGGATTCAGTGATTATTTGTGTGAAGTTCTGTGATGCAGAAATGCGCATGGATGACTATACCAGATACTTCTAAATACTAAGATTTTTTTCTCTTAAACATGAACAAAATAATGTCTAATCCTTGCTCTAACTTTAGATAGAGCTGATGATATGTGTGGAACAAGGCAACATTGGACTAAAAATTAAAAGTCATCTGTTCCAGCCTCAGCTCTTTACCTCTTGATGGCCAAGTTATATAATTTTTAAATGAGTTTAAAATCACAGTAGGGAAGCAGCCACCACCTGTCACCCATTTTCGTCTGCAACTGTGACCTTCTCCTGTGTTTCCCCATTTACCCTTCCAACTGCTGCCTACTGGGACTCATGGGATGGCATCTTAAAGGAACCCACACATCCCTTCACACTCCTGAAAAGCGCTGCCAACCACCCCTGCTTTCTCACAATTGTTCCCCAGAACTGCTTGTCTTCAGCTGTCACCAGTGTTCATGCAACACCCCCACTGAGCAAGGAGCAGGAGAGTGATTGTCTGAGCTTGCTCATGAGTAAGTTGAGCTGCAATCTCAGGAAAATGGAGTTTCACAAAGAGAGAGCCCAGAGTTTTACAGACTGGACTTCTGACAGGGCTCAGAGTGAGCTGCATTCTCTTTGTCCTCATTTCTTGAAAGATAAACACATCCTCTGTGAAGTTGAATCCATTCTCTGTGAGGTAGTATCTGCTGTATCCATCCTTCCTCCAATCATTGTCTGGAGAACCCATGCTTTTAATAATATGGCATATCAAGGCAACAAACTCTCAATGATAAATACCTGGAAAGTTATCCAATTATACCTGTCAACCAGATGGGTTGTCAGAGCTTCTGACCCTAAAGATCTAGGCTAAATTTTCTTAAATGAAGGACACAAATAATTCCATGGCCTGTGGGGGCTCACAGCTCCCCTAAAGCTTTCTGTGAATTTCATGGGGGCCTCAGTTACCTTGACTCTAATTAGTAATCACATTTCTTTCTTTTTTAAATTGTCAATAGACATTTTCCCCCTGTAGGCTTTTTTTTTTTTTTTAGCACTTTACAGCTCCAGATCTAGACCCAACCTCTCTTCCCTGTTAACTTCTCCTTTCTCTTTTCTAGTGGCCTTTCTCTTTGTTCTAGACTCACCATCAGATACTCATTAAGCTCATTCTGAGGTAAGAACACTGCAACCACATATCACCAGATCTCTGAAAATGCACAGACCTTGAAATCCTGTGTGTGTGTGTGTGTGTGTGTGTGTGTGTGTATGATAGGTGTGTCAGTAAGGATCACTCCAATCATAGTCTTTAAGTTTTAAAAATGATATAAAAGGTGCCAGATATTCTCATCTGCTGGTATCCAATGCCTTTTTCTAGATTGATTTTTACCTCTTATATAACATCAAATCTATCATCAGACCAAAGTCTTAGCACTAGTCTGACCACTGGCAATACTTCTGAAATGTGAGTATTTGTATAGTACTCATCTCAGCATAAAACAGAGATACAAAATATGTGAAGTAAAATCTTGTATTAGCATGCATTATTGGAACATGAGTGATTTTTCTATATCCTACCTGGCATACAAATCGTTTGCTTTAAGAGAAATTTCAAAACAAATACCCAAACTTATATCCTGAGGAAGATGATATATAACACATGTAATACATTTCTTCTCTTTACAGGAGTATTTGATTTTTTTTGCCGTGTAGAAAATATTATAATATACAATATGAACATACAATAATGTAGACATTTATCTTTTAATATAAAATAGTACTTTTTAGCACCTACTCTGTGCCAAGCATGTTCCTAAGCTTTGAAAGGAATTATCTATTGAATGTCACAATCCAGTGAGACAGACACTTATATCACCCCCATGTTTCAGATGGGGAAACTGAGGCCCAGCAATATTAGGTCAATGATACAAGGTCACAAAACTAAAATGTACAAAAGTGAGATTTGAAGGTGGATTAGTATGGATCTCTAGGCTAGATTCAACATTCCTAAAATTTAATTTGCATGGATTTTTCATGAATACAGCTGTGGAATGAAGGAGGCCCACATGGTCAGATAACAAAGGACATAATAGTCAAGAGAATTCATGAATGGAACCAATATATGAGTTATCAGTTCAAACACGCTATGTTCCCAATAGCATGTCCATTTCTATAATCCTTGCCAACATTGAATACTCATAAACCAGAGAAGTTCCTAATCCAAAGTGAAAAAAATAGTAGGTGATCAAAATTTATATGCTTCTTGATTGGTAGACCCAATCTTTAACAACCACCCCACAACCGCTACCACCAACTGCATTACTCTAATGGGGAAACTGTTAGGATGTAACAGTCCATCTGTTCACTTGAGAACAAAGGACCTATCTTGTCCTAAACCAACGTGTGATGCTTTTACAGCTGTAAATGCAGCCCAGAGGCAGGCTCTGAGAGTTCCCCGGAGTTTCTGGCATTTCCAGTTAAAGAGTGATCCTAAAATGGAGTGCAATAAACTTTATCATCCATCTGCATATCAGACTCATTACACGTTAACTGGGACACGCATGCAGATTTCCAAGTGTGGCTCTATTTGATAGTGTGGCTACCTGAGAAGGAAACTGTCCTGATGACCAAGAGATCATATCTGAAAGGCAACAGGTTACACTCCACTGTGACCAAGCCTTATTTTCTAAGGCCCCCACTCCACAGGGCCCTACTCCTCTGTTGCATTCAATGAAGTAAACATTCTCCCCTTTTGTGTTCTCTTTGAAGCATGGGCATTGAGTGTGGCTGTGTTTTCTGGAATAGACATTATTCAGTGCTCTATTAATGAGATAATGTATTTATTTGTTTGACAATAAACGCAGTTGCAAAATGGACCATAAAGAAATAGATGACTTGCAGATTCCTGTGCCCGATGTGTCAACTATAATTGAGAAATAAATTAAATGACCCATCTGCTTCCCATCATCTTCTCCTTTATTTTTGTCAATATCCATGGTTTTAAAAAGTAGCCAGAATTATTTATACTAATTACTCACTAAAAAATCCATAGAGAATTTAAATGACTTCGTAATGCAACTTTGCCAACCCTAACCTACTGTGCTTCTTTCCAACACTCAAGTGTAATGACGATGATGAACTCTTTCTTCTTATTAATAGTTTCCACTTTATCATGCCAATACTATTGAGTTTTCTCTTTATTACTGTCTTACAGGCACTGCTAAAATAATATATCATATAATAAGCTTAACAGTAATCGAATCTATTACCCTGGTAGCACTTGCCAAGGGAAAGAAAAACAAACAAGGAGTAAAAACAAACAAGCAAGTGAACAAAACTGTTTGATGCAGGTTACAATACGAGATGCAATGTGCCTACTCCTAATATTCACAGGTGAAGGTTAAAACAGCCAATAGCCAACAGAACTAATTAAATATAATTGTATCATTTTTCTCCCTACTGCATTGTTATAATTATCCCACTGAGAAATCACAAGTCAGCACTGAGAAAAGCAGCAAAGACGTCTTTGTTTTCTCAAACACTTTCACCTTCATGCTGCTCTGCTCCGGAACCTTCTGTTGTTTTCCTGAGTTCTCTGTAACATCCCTGAGATAATCCTATAAAATATGTTCAGCATTACCCTGGCTAGTGTGGGTCAATGGTTTGAGCATCAGACTGTGCTCCAGAGGTTCACAGGTTCCATTCCTGGTCAAGGGCACCTACCTGGGTTGCAGGTTTGATCCCTGACCGGGCTCAGGGTGCATGCCAGAGGCAACCATTTTATGTGCCTCTTTCACATAGATGTTTGTATCTCTATCTCTATCTCTATCTCTATCTCTATCTCTATCTCTATCTATCTCTATCTCTATCTTTATCTCTATCTCATCTCCTCATCCCACCCCCCTCCCTTCCCTTCTCTCTAGAAATTACTGGAAAAATATACCCTCACTCTTCTGGTGAGGATTAAAAAAATTAAAAATTAAAGTATGTATATTTAGCATTGGGGTGGGATGGAGGGGAATAGAAACATTAAATTCTTTTTCAGGAAGTCTTTGTTGACATCATTTTCTTTAATTACAAATGAAATCTGTGTTCATTGTAAAAAAAAACAACCCACGAAAACAAAAAGGAAAAGAACACATAGAAACTAACAAAGACAGAACATAGAAATCATCTACACTCTTATCAAGCAAATATAACCACTGCTAACACCTTGTTTGTTCTCCCATTGTGCACATACATATTTTTTAAACAAAGTTGAGATGCTCAGAGACTCTTTTGTCACCTTTTTTTCTCAATTAACAAGAGAGTGCATCTTTTCATGTCTATAAATAAAGATTCACATTATCTCTTTAATGGTTGCTTAGATACAATTTATGTTGCCAACTTTCTGTTGTTCTACATTAGCTTTGTGCATGGAGCCATTGTGTTTGGCTCAGTTTCTTTCTGGTTGGTCTCCTATAGTCTAATGGTCGACTGGTCTTGGACTTCATCTAAAATGAGGATGCTTTTGACCCACATGTCAGAGGCTCTCTGGCTCAGTGACAGGAATTCTACCCAATTGAATTCATTTTTCCCCCCAAATTTATTGAGATATAATGGACAAATTAAAATGATATAAATTTGCAATATGTAACTTGATGTTTTATATATTTTACATTACAAAATAGGTACCACAATCAAGCTAATTAAGATATTCATCACCTCTGAGGAGGAGGAAGGGAAAAAGAGGACAAGAGGTAGCTGGAAGAGGTTAATGTGGGGAAAAAGAGAACCTACATAATACTCTCAACAATAAATATTTAAAAAAAGGTATTCATCACCTCATATAGTTACATTTTCCCTTCCTCCCCTCCCTCCCTCCCTCCCTGCCTCCCTCTCTCCCTTCTTTCCTTTCTCCCTCCCTCCCTCTTTTTGTGATGAGAACACTTAAGAATTACCCTCTTAGCAAATTTCAAGTACACAATACAGTATTGCTAACTGAAGTCACATTGCAGTACTAAGTTTCAGTTATGCAAGATAAATACTTTCCAGAGGACACTTTTTTAAAAAATGGAAAAACAAAGACAGAGCTGTTTTTAAGGGTTTGAGGGTAAATTATTTTTTCCCATTTCTTCAGTCTCTACATTTCTTGTTGTTGCACAAGCAAACTCCCCTGCCTAGATAGGGTCTTGAGACCTCTGTGTATGACAGGGGGCCTCTGTGGTGGGTGTAGGGATGCAGGAAGTAAAGCCACTTCCCATCACTATGCCCCTGCCCTGTTGGTCACTATTACCCCAGCCTGGGATGTCCTGCAACAGAGTTTCACTCATGAGCTGTCTGATAGGGGACACATACTTTAACCTGTCTCTGTCTCCCTTCAGTGATTTGTTATAATGGAGTAACACATAAAATAATTCCTAAAGCACTTACTAAATTCCATGCTTCTTCAAGGTACTCAAATCCTGCCAGTTCTTACCACTCCAGCCCCAAATATCCTTCTCCTCCTTCAAATTCCAGTTCAACTACCTCCTTCAGGAAACCTCTCCTTTGCCCTCAGCTAGGTATGAGCATTCTTCTTTCTGTCCATACATCCCTCAGCATTTATTTGTATTAAGCATTGCAATTAAATATATTAGTTCCCTTACTGCACTATATAGTTCATAAGAAGCCCACCCCCAATGTCCACTTCCTGATTCCCCAAAGCTGTCAATGTTCCCCGCTATGGAAAAATGGATTTTTGCAGATGTGATTCAGTTGACTATCTTGAGATGGGGAGATTCTACTGGATTATCCAGGTGGGTCAGTTAGAATCACAAGGATCCTTACCAACAGGAGGTAGGAGATCAGAGTGGGTAGTAGGAGTCAGATGACAGAAGCGAGAGATTGGAGTAATATAGTCATGAACCGAGGGATGACAGCAGCCTCGGAAGTGGAAGAGGCAAGACACACATTCTTCTTTGGAGCCTCCAGAAGGAACCAGCTCTGCAGATACTTGGATTTTAGCTCCATAAAATTCATGTCAGACTTTAGACCTCCAAAATTATAAGAGAATAAATGTGTGTCATTTTATGCCACTACATTTGTGGTAATATTTTAAATTCTCACCTGATGATATTTTTTCCATTGATCTTTAGAGGGAGAGTGGAAAGTAGGGAGAGAGGGAAAGAGAAAGAGAGAGAAATATCAATGTGAGAGAGACATTGACTGGTTACCTTCCACCTGTGCCCTGACCAATCGAGGCCAGGTATTGAACCTGCAACTGAGGTATATGCCCTTGACCAGGAATCGAACCCACAACCCTTTGGTCCATGGGCCATGCTCTAACCATTAAGCAACCAGCCAGGACCATTTGTGGTAATTTCCTACCAGAGTGATAGGAAGTGTATGCACCACCATCCAATAGGATGTTTAGCATGTTTTCGGTGTTCAATAAGGAGCTAATGAATAAATTCATCCTGAATACAACACAAATAAAAACACAGGAGTCATTCAATTGTGTCACTTTAGAAGATCCTAATCAGCTCACAAGAAAAAAAATAAAAACAATTTCAGATCTATATATTCCCTTCAGTAAATAAAACACATTTTAAAACTGTGGAATTTAAATTATAATTCCGTTTCATCTGTCCATCATTTACAGGTCAGTTGAATTCCAGTGTGGTGGTTAATTTATAAAAAGGGGAAAATGTATCATGACAAATGAGAAGATGCTGACTACTTTTTGGTTTCATTTTGTTTTAATGGTACCACAAATCCCTTTAAAATGTGTCAATTGGTTCTCTGATTTGTTTCTAAAACATACCTTATCTCTAAGGAGCTGAAAATTACTCAAAGAAATGTTACTGTCATCCAACCATGAGTCTCCTCACTCTCTTCTCTGCTCCCTAATTTAAATGGGTTCAGGACACACACACACACACACACACACACACACACACACACTAATCACCATGTTAAGATAGCAATTTGGACAGAGTTACATAGAACAGCTTCTGCTTTATAATTTATAATTTATAAAAGAGATGCTCCTCAGAACTCTAACTGCAAGTCATTGCCAATTTCTGAGACTAGGCCTGATAGTATTTCAAGGTAAATGTTAAAGTAATGTTTCCACCACAAAAATGGAATTAGCCAATCTTATTTTTCTCCTGCATTTCCCCTTCTCCTTCTCAACCTCCTGGTATTTGTTCTCTCTAGAGTCACACAATCAGCCAATCACTTTGTATATATCAAGTGATGGTATATCTATTGCCTACCTTATACCCAGCACAGCTGAGATAAGAAACAGAACAATGTCCCGTGAAATCTGGGCAGGTCAGTTCGTAGGCCTATTGTAAGAATGAAAGATGCTAAAGAGCAGAAACTAGGATTTGAATGTTGTCCTATTGTTTCCAGAAGATGTAAAGACTCTAGCATGTCCTTTCCTAGGCGTTAAATTTATGACATGGCTGTCCAGATGGGCACTGTTCTCCACTAGCTTAGGCCAAATTGCTTCACTTCCACACCCGGGGCAAAGTTCTTCTTTTTCACTAACTATCAAGATCTCTTGGAAAAATCCCTGGGTTGGGAATCAATAAACCCAGCATTCCATCTCTGACTCTGGTCATCAATAAAGATGCTCTGAGCTATAAGTAATGGAAAACTCAACACCGACTGGCTTAAACAACGAACACATTCATCATGTGAAGAGATTGACAGTTCAAGGATTATTAAGACAGAGATGTAAGGGCATCCTCACAGCTTGTGCTCTTCCAGCCTCCTCATGTCTCCCTTAGCCTTCAATGCGGCACCTTTAATGACCACATGTTATCTACTAAAGTTCCATGTGTCCTGCAGTTATAAAAACATCTCACCCAGGAAATGGGACTGTTTCCTTGCAGGCTTTTGTTGTTGTTTGTTTGTTTTTTAAGAGCAAAGACATTTTACTCAGAGACCACTCCAGAAGATCTCTCCTTACACATTTTTGATCACTCACAAGGATACCTTGAACTAATCACAGGAGAAAAGAATAAAAAGAGAAAAAAGAATAGAAATGGGTAATTTGGCTTAAATTAACCAATATTTCCTCTTTAAATCACATGTGAAGGAGTTAATACCCAGGACAGATTTTGGGGTAGGAAAGGGCAGTTTTTAACTAAACTATGTCTTCGGCTGGTTGTATATCCTATTTAATAAAAGCCTAATATGTTGTGTCTGGTTATCCACTCAACCAATCAAAGCATAATATGCTAATGATATGCTAAGGCTGCTCAACCAGTTGCTATGCCATGCACTGACCACCAGGAGGCAGACACTCAATGTAGGAGCTGCCCCCCTGGTGGTCAGTGCGTTCCCACAGGGGAGTGCCGCTCAGCCAGAAGCCAGGCTCACAGCTGGCGAGCGCAGCAGTGGTGGCGGGAGCCTCTCCTACCTTCATGGCAGTGCTAAGGATGTCTGACGGTTTAGGCCTGCTCCCCCAGGCCAGGCTGAGGGACCCCCACCCCCAGTGCATGAATTTTGTGCACTGGGCCTCTAGTATTCATATAAATGTCTTATGTAAAATATAAAGATATAATACTATTATATTAAGAACATATATATAAAATATATAATTATAATTTCTATCTTGTAACCATGGTGTCACTGAGATTTTTACAATGCAACTGTAAAGACATCATAGATGACTAAAACATAGTTTCTACTGATAAGAATGGTACACACTTGTGAAAAATCTAGGATATGTACAAGAACAGCTGTCAGACAAGCTCATAATATAAAGCTATCTGATAACGTTAAATTTTAATTTGACCTAAGTTGAGGAGGACATCTAATTTAGTTCACCCCCTATAGTAATAGAGGGGAGGAATGAATCAAGATAGACTCATAGAAGAAGTGGCATTTTAGACAAGGTTGGTAGGGTTCAATGGGTGGAGAAGGTGAGGGAGAGTTGCTCATGTGAAGGAAGAATATAAGTTTGACACAAAGTTTTTGTATCTGCCTCTTGGCATCAAGGCATTATTCTTTATGTAAAAATACCCAAATTTTTTCTGTGAGAGCACCTGTACTCATCTCCTGCTTTTCAAATTCAGATGACTTTACACACACACACACACACACACACACACACACTCCAGGAATGTGTGTTCTTACAAGCAGGTGATCTAGGCTCATTATTCTATTTTCCTGTTTATAATGATTGGCTTAGGTCATATCAGAATTAATCCTATTTTTTGAATTATTGAACAAATAGACATATTTACCAATGGATTTTAAACCTAGGAATATATAAGCCTAAAAACCAGAAAATTTTCCTTTGCAGAGACCTGAGACTGAATCAATATAGGGTCAAAAGATGGAAATACTGAGACCTAATGCCATCATTTGATCCCCTGGGTTACGCCTCATCTGAAGCCAGCCGCTTCTAGTCTCTTTCATTACCTGGGTCAGAAAATTTGTTCTTTTGAACAAGATTGAAAAAAAAGTGTATCTAAAACTCTTATTTTAGCCAGATTTTAATCATTTTAACATTAATAAGCCAACTGATAATTCAACATTGATTATTCAACAAATATATAGAGTTGAGAAAGCATGGGTTTCAGAGAAAAAAAGATTGGAGAAGGGAAAATTCTCTAGAGAACAAAAAATTCTTTGCAATTGACATTTTTATCTAGAATAAGCCTACACTTTATATTCCCATATAAAAACAGTCTAGAAGGAAACTCTTTTATGATTAAAGATGGCTAAAAATCATTTGATACTTTTCCTGTAGAGAGGTAGAATCAAATTCTATCCTGTTTCATCTGGTATGGTATTAGTGACTTACTTGACTAAATGTATATGGATAAGTGATGTTCTTAGTCATCTAATGTTAGGTCATTAGGAACCTTGTAACCTTCTATAAGTGAGAAGTCCAAACCTGAAACATCCATCCTAAAGAAGCAATAGACAGTATATGGGCTTTCCTTGAGACTCCCATATGACCTCAGGATTCCATCCATCACACCCAAGTACAAGGGACCCCTCAGACCAACTCATTCTGTAGATGAATACAATTTATTGATATACATGAAACTATGTGAACAAAAATATCACACCACCAAGCCTTGCCCAAAGTCCTGGCCTACCATGCTTATAATCTAAGCCATGAGTTTTGCAGTAGGTTGTTATACAGTAATAGCTTGTTGAAATATAATTTGTTACTTGGAAGTGGGGTGCTGCTGTAACAAAAGTTTAAAATAGATGGCATTGAAATTGGACTGGGCAGCAGACAAGCTGGAAAAGGTTCAAGCAAACTGATGATGGAAACTGGAGGACAGGGAGGATAAGCATTAGTTGCTTATTGAAAGAAAAATAACAAGACCTATCTTGTGGAGTTACCAGGACTCAATGAGATACCACCTATACATGTGCCTACTTAACATGTTGCCTGCTACATAGTAGGTATTCAGTAAATATTAACTCCAATCTGGAATGGAAACAGTGCTCCCCAAATCATATTCTACTAAGTCGTTGCCAATGTGGACATATATTTGGGTTTCCATCACTCTTCCTCTTCTTAATGGGATGTAAGGATCAATGTAAATGCTTTTGTGATTGATAAACCATAGAAATCCAGGGTCTGTTGGGAATAGTGAATCTTAGTGACTCACTGTTCCCCTTACTTAGGATAGAATCACTGAAAAAAATGTGTCTGTTGCTGAGAAGTTTAGTTTTAATTAACTGCTAATCTATAGGAGAGGAAATTTGAGAGCACAGGCAGACCCTGCTATTACCATAAACACAACTTTCCTTTGCTAGGCAACTTTCCTTGGCACAGAGATTCATGGCCTTCTGAGGATGATTGCTGGAATTTATGTGTTACTAGCTGATTTTTTTATAAAGCAAGCTGATGCTGCCAACAGATCTATGAGCTCTGAATAAGAATGGGCCAATGCAAGACCTTAAAAATAGGCTTTGTTGGCTTAAATAACTTTAGGCATCAGTGCATATATTAGACTCCTTGAAGAACCACGATGAGCACAAACACTTTAAATGCAATGAGAAGTCTTACTATAAGCATTTTTATTTAATTTAAAGAGACCTTAAAACTATTGATGATAGATTTTTTTTCACAAGGGGTATCTATTAATAGTGTGAGGAATTAGTACATAGGACCCATATTGGCAAAATAAAAATCTATGCTGATAATGCATGGTAAACCTCAGGTATAAGAGCAGTGGTTCTGTATTTGATTGTGAGAAGTGTTTTCTTTTTGACTGGGGTTGTCACTGAACACAACAACAACACACACTTTAAAAAAAAAGATAGGGTATTATTTGATTTTCCATCCCACTACCTTAGTTTTCATGTTTTCATAGAAGTGGTGCCTTGTCGAGGTGGGAAGGAGCTAAGCATCATCTATTTAATTCAATGGAGAAAACAAAAGGCAGGTAGGGGTCAGTTCACAACCTGATTCTCTGAAAGAGCCAGAACTCCTAACTCCTGCCTATGGGGTATTATGTAGTGGTTAGGTTGTTCAAATCTGAATCCCAAGCTCAGTGATCTTACACAGGCAATTCACTCTTTACAAGCCTCAGTTAACTCATTTATCAATTGAGGATGATAATAATAGGACCTTGATGATAGGGTCATTGTGTAGAATAAATGACACAATAACTATGACAGCACTTTGCTCAATGCCTGTCTTCTAACAGGTACAGTTATTAATGGTCATTATTGTCTTAGCAAGCTTCATGCTTTCCTAACACATGACTTTCATACAACATTTAATTTCAGAAATTGATTTTCCCATTTTAAAACAACTCACTGTTCATGTATCACTCTGATGTCCCTTCTCTTCACCACCGCAAAGGATACATGAAGTCTGTTCATGGTGTGATTTGGCACACTGGGAGGGACCGGTTAAAACCAGAAGCTGCGGTTTCCCATCTCTACTCAACCCAGGATAAACTCTATAATCTGGGTAAACATGTACTTTATTGAGAATTAAATACCTCATAAAGGGAATTTAAAAGTTTACTTGTTAAATATGATGTCACATCTGAGTGTACCTAGCACAGACAGCCAGATTTGGGGTCATGTAATCTAGGCCATCACAATGTTAGTGATTTTTAGTCCTTCAGTTGTCCTTCTAATTAGTTGGAGAGATTACAGAAAGCTTTGCTGTTAGTGTGATACTTGATTTTTAATAAACTACTAAAACCATAGGAAGAAGGTTGAGAAGACAATCAGGCCTTCCCTTAACATAAACTCACCCTCTTGGGCAATGGCAGGACCCTTTTCGTTGGCACATAGAAATCCAGGGTCTGTTGGGAAGGTGGCTGAAATGTCTGGTTATTTCATGACTCTGCATACTCAACTATAAATGCTTAGTGAGAATAGCAAAATCTACCTATCCCAGCACCCCTCCCCCCAAAAAAACCCTCTCTCATACACAAAAAAATCTTCCAAATAAAAAATACAGGTAGTCAAGTAATTTGGGAGGAAGTCCATATACTTGTCCCTACATGGAAAGTCCAATTGCACATGAATATAGGAAAGACGGTGATGTGAATCATACCTCCTTAACTTTGGTTGAATATACATTAAGTATACTTGTTTAATTCTAGATTTTTTTCAATTAAAAATTGTCAGTATGAGAAACACATCCAAAATAACGGAGGAAGGATTGCCAAAAATTTGTCTGTAAGCCTCAGTTTCTTCACTCAGAGTACAGGAATGCAAAAGTAGCAACAGCTGAGGCTGCAAGGCATCATGGGGCCTGGGCCCAGAGTCTGCAACAAGGTCACCTCTGCCACAGGCAAGTCAAAATCCCACAGCTCAGCAGACAGCATTGAAGATTTGAACCCGACCTTTTCATCTGAGCGAAGGCTTGTGACCATTTTTATCGCCCACTACAATCTCCTTTGCAGGTTTTTCAGCATCCAGCAACTGCTGTCTATGATGAGCTGTTATTTTGATTTGCTCTCAAAAGATGATAATATTTCTAAATTAAGAAAAAAATGAAAACAGTAAATTATGTTGCCGTTGAGAAGTACGTGCACAAGAGATGAAATAAACAGGCAAATGTCCAAATGGTGCACGATCATTTCTCGGCGGATTAAGAAATCCTCAGCAGATGCTATTTTTAAAACGAAGATGCTCTTCTGTGGCAACACACAATGCTGCTCTGGGGATGTCTTCCAATAACGCGATATTTCCACCAGAAAAGAATGGCAACCAGAGTGATTCTGCCCCCAGAAAAAGGTGCTCCAGGCGCGAGGAGGCCCTAAAGACATTGCTATTATCGCTCTCTGTTTACTCTCCTAATGCTTCCACAAGGAAGAAAAGGCACACACATCACAAAACCCAACATTTCTATGGCACTTCAGAGCAGCACTTCAGGAACATTTAACAACATCAGTTTTATTGATGGTGGCCTGGCTCCCGTGGAGTATCCCCTGACAGAAACCCCATACGCAGCCACCATTTAGGAAGAACGTTTTATTCAGTTAGCCTCTAAGTAAGACCAGCTCCTACCTCAGGTCTGGGAAACCTAAAACTTCTGAAACTTATGAAATAGACTGAGATGGTTTGGAAGGAGAATAAAGGAAAAGCCTTTTCAGTGTATTTAAGCCATAGTAGAAGGCTCATCTCATGACCCCATGACATGGTCCAAGAAGCTTCTTTTTCACAGGAAAGTTTGACAGATGGTGGGAAGGATTTTCCTAGCAATTGTGCAAAGAGTAGACAAATCAAGTGCATACATTTAATGGAATTCTAAAACACCATGGTCAGAATGAGCAAATAGTCCTACATCTCATATAGTAAAACCCCTACCTAATGTCAGCATCTTTGCTATAAGATCCACATTGTGTCACCATTCAGGGAGTGCTAAAATAATTCCAAAGATGGGGAACTGCCTACTTTTATATTTTAAAAACTCTGAAGTTTTTCACTTACAAATGTATGTAATTTTTAAAAATTGTCTAATATTTAGCAGTTACTCTGCTAGCAAGGGAAATACAATAGTGATCGAGGGATACATTATTTCTACTTGAGGGAAGCAAGAATATAGTGAAAGGTAAAATTAAATCAGCAAAGGTACATAGCATTTTCCCTTATTCAAAGCTGTACTTTCCTGCCTCAAATTACATTCACTATTCTGGGAGAACACCCCTAACATCAAACACAACAAATCTAAATCTCTCCCATTGAAAGTATTCATAAGGAATTGAAAGCAATTATCAAGTCCCATCTGCAAGCTGAAGATTTTTGTTGATGTTCATTTGTTTATTAATGGACCCATAATTCAATTTCTGATCTTGACAATGTGCTAAGCCCTGGAGTTACAACAGATGAAAGCTATAGAGGAGTAAAAAATTTTCCTTGACCCTCATAGGGTCTCTGGCTGTGTCTGAAAATTAAAGTGGAAAACACAGATTAGCAGGAGAAGAGCATATATAGTACATTTATGCAATATAAGTTTTATGTGACATGGGGCCTTCATAAGGAAATGAAGAGCTGAATAAATAATTAAACCTAACTGGTTTTACACTAGGTTTGATGAAGCGTGGACAGTCATGGAGAAATATAATAGAGGGAAGTGTTTGAGCTAAGTATAGTAAAGTGGGGAACTTAACAAGGCCCGTTCTGCAGATTCTTCTATGTTTCTTTCCTCCAGGTGCCACTTCCTCATACTCCTTCAGCTAGTCTTCAGTTGGTTATTCAGGTTGAAGGTTCTATAATTTAGTTGTAATTCCAGTTTGGTCCTGAGAGGAGTTAAGTGTAAGTTCTACCTATCCCGCTGCCATCTTGGGTCCTCTCATACTCATTCAGCTTAAAACATTCAATAGGACAAGGTGTCATATTTGGGGGTGGCATGTCCTGAACCCATCAGAACAGAAGCACAGTTTCCACCTTCAGTAGCTGTCCTGCCAGCCATTCTTGCCTATGCCATTCCTCCACAGGTGGAAGAACTTTTATTCAAATGTCTCTCTTTTTTCTGTTTGGAATTCTGACCGTGTCACTATGCGAAGGATTGTATTTGCATCAGTGTTTTTTAACAGAGGGACAGTTTTGCTCCTCAGGGGATATTTGACAATGTCTGGAGACATTTTTGGTTGCCACAGATTTGTAGGGGAGGTGCTAATGGCATCTACTGGTTAGAAACCAAAGGCGCTGCTAAGCATACTACAATGCACAAGACAGCCCCACACAACCAGGAATTATCCATCTCCAAATGTCAATAGTGCCAACGTTAAGAAACCCTGAATTACATAAAAAAGTATGTAGCATAGGCTTCACTTCAAGAAATTTATATTCTAGATGTGGAATCAAATGTCAATCCATGCCATTTGTCATTAACTTACCAAAATGATGAGTTATATAAAACATACCAGGTTTAAATATTTTTCTTTACCAGAACTACTGATCATAGTCTGAAAGTATGGAAATATGATTTTATGATGAGGTTTCACTGGGGCACCTTGAATGGAATTAATTTGTATTATATGTCTCCAGTAAGGCTGCCAGAAGAATAATTTCCCTTGAAGTAGGTAAAATTTAAGAGGCACATATGGGAAATATATATAGAGCAAAATAGCTGATGGAAGTCCTAGAATTTTAGGAATGTGTTTTCATATAATTGTTTTATGTACAGATATGTATTATACATGTATTTGTGCATATGTATGTATGTGCATGTATATGTCTATATGTGTAATAATATATATATCTTTCTTTTTAAGATTTAAGAGGTTGTCATGAGAATCCAAGGTGAGAGGATATGTGAAGTGCTAAATACAGGTTTTTACATACTTGAAGTGCTCAATCATTATTAGGTGGTATTAAGATTCAGCACATTCTCTTTATGTCAGTAGTAAAATCCATCAGGAGTTTGGGATGAAAGTTCTTCCAGGAGGTCCCTGGTTGCAGGAGGAAACCTGTAAGAAAATTATTCTGCATGTTCTAGGATCTAGAAATAATAGCAATGCCCAATAGCTAATAATGGTGGCCCATGGTGCTGTAATAACATATGCAAAAAATGTTTTTAGACAAATAAGTGAAAGTTTGACAAACTTCCTTGCTCAAAACTGTGCTTCAGAATATATGTGATCAATGACCTCATGGCATTTCCAAACTACCTTTGCCTTTGGCTTTCTCAAATAAATAATAACCTAAAAAAGTGATGCAGCTCACTTGAGTTCACAATTTTCACCTGGAGAGTTAAGAGTAATGAGAGCTTCAGCTTAGGCCCAATAATATCTGCATTCTTTTTACTTTTGTTGTGTCTTAAAACCACATCTCAGCCCTGTGCACACTTTGGAGGGAAAAAGGGGTCACTCTCTAAAACATACCCAAACAATGTTGTATTTATGTAGATGTACCCACCTTTATCATGGCTCATTCTAGATTCAGCATTAGCAAAACAGAAGTGAATGAAGTTTAACTTTATCCCCACCCTCACTTCTCCCATTGCTTTCTCCTCTCCTCCTATTACCATGAACTATGCTACCGAAACCTGGGGACTTCAGGCTCAATACTAAAGTAGTGGGACTCACCACTGTGGAGGAACATTTATACTTCCCCACTCAATTAGGAACTTTCTCTCTTCCCCACATGCCTGTGTTTCGGGCTCAATCCCCAGTGTGGGGTGTGCAGGCAGCAGCCTATCAATGATTCTTTGTCATCATTGATGTCTCTATCTCTCTCTTTCCCTCTCCCTTCCTCTCTGATATCAATACAAATATATTTTTAAAAATTTTGCATGTGCAATGAAGGGGTTCAACTTCATTATTTTGCATGGATTAATCCAGCTGTCCCAGGATCATTTTTTTCAAAAAACTATTATTTCCCCATTAATTTTTCTTAGTAGAAAATGGACAAGCATTTAAAAGATAATATTTTAATAAGCTTGAATTAGCGCAGTTTAATATCCTATATAATAAAAGGCTATCCTATATAATAAAAGGCTAATATGCAAATCAACCGATTGGTCGAATGACCAGTCGCTATGATGTGCACTGACCACCAGGGAGAGATGCTCAATGCAGGAGCTGCTCCCTGGTGGTCACTGAGCTCCCACAGGGGGAGTGCTGCTCAGCCAGAAGCTCTGAGCCAGGCTCACGGTTGGCAAGCGCAGCGGCGGTGGCGGGAGCCTCTTCCGCCTCTACGGCAGCACTGGGCCCACGGGGAGCGGGCTTAAACTGGCAGTTGGACATCCCCTGAGGGCTCCCAGACTGTGAGAGGGTGCAGGCTGGGCTGAGGGACCCCCCCCCCCGAGTGCATGAATTTCATGCACCAGGCCTCTAGTAGTAAATAAGTAAGTTGTATTAGTTTGCTAGAACTGCCATAATTAAATACCACAACTGGGTGACTTAAAAGAAATGCAAAAAAAGAAATGTATTTTCTCACAGTTCTGAAGGCTACAAGTCCAAGATCGAGGTGTGACCAGGTTTGATTATTTTTCTGAGAGCTTTTCCCCTTGTCTTGTAGATGGCCGTCATCTGGTGTCTTCACATGGACTTCCCTCCATGTGTGTCCATGTCCAAATAACCTCTTCTTATAAAGACATCAATCATATCAGAATAAGATCCAGTCATATGACCTAATTTTACCTTAATTGCCTTCTTAAAGGTCATCTCCAAATACAATCATATATTGAGGTACTGTGGTTAGGACTTAAACATGAATTTGGGGGGATGCAATGTAGTCCCTAACATACATAAATACATAATATTTAAAGAATCATATTTCCTTTATCAGAAAGCTTATCCAAACTCAGTAAGCTACAGAAATCAGCATGATGGATGGACTGCAGCTCTTAATCCCTAACCATCTCCAGTTCTGAGACTATGGACCAGTGCCTTAATAGTGCTCGCTGTTATGCACACTGATCCCAGTTCCTAGTGATGCTCAGCTCCTTAGAGAAGAAGCTAACTGATGTGAAGTGGTTCATTGACAGTGAGCTTGCTAAGATCTCAGATAGTACAAATGGCTTTGGCTATAAAAAGGGAGTTATACTGTCTCCCTCTGATTTTTTTTTAAACCCACTTTATATTGATTTGCTCTGATCATTTATTTCAGAGTAAGGCAAGATATAAAAACAACAGTGATCTCTCTTCCAAGTTAGAATTTTGTAAGATTGCCACGCAGAAAATGTCAGAGGGAAGAGAAACAGAATGAAAGCCTGGTTTAAAGAAAAATGTGGATGGGGGTGGAATGAAGTCACCAAGACTTAGCATGTGTGCTCAAATCAAAATAACGTTTCTGAGAAATTAATGCTATACATAAAATGAGCTGGCAAGACATTGGGACATAATGTTGTATATGCTCCATCCAACTGATTGAAATGTCAAAATTCTCTCTCTCTCTCTCTCTCTCTCTCTCTCTCTCTCTCTCTCTCTCTCTCTCGCCATTTCTCTCCCCATCATCTGTCTGAAGGTCTTTGTCTCTGTCTCCATCATGTATGTCTTTACTGCTGCACTATTAATTCTTTCCTTTGTAGGTTAGACTTAAAAGGGACTAAAGCTTCTATTAAGTGAGGAATCAAATATTTTCTTTCTGGATGAAAATTTACTTTCCAAATGTTTGATTTCTTAGAATAGTAATCATATTGTTAATCATCATAATAAAGGGAAATAATCATAACAAAGAGAATCATTTTAGATTACAATTTTACTTTGCAAGCCACAAGCTTAATTTATAGATAGAAAATGTTTGCATACACAAAGCCCCCACAAAGGCAGAAAAAGGAAAGAACAAATGAATAAAAAGGAAACAAAGAGTATGGTAGAATTTTAACCCAATCTTATTAATAATTACAATAAATAAAATGTTTAAGCATCCCAGTTATAAGACAACTTATCAGCTTGGCTCAAAAGCAAGGCAGGTATTTGATATTGAGATGTTGGTCAAAGGTGAAAACTTTCAGAAATAAAATGAATAAGTTATGGGGATCTAATATTCAGCACTGACTATTTATCAATACTGTATCATATATGTGAAAGTTGCTAAGACAGGGAATCTTAAATATTCTACCAACACAAAATATCTATCAAATTATCATAATGGACACTTTCAACTTACACAATGTTGTAAGTTGATTATATCTCAATAAATCTGAGGAATATCTACTTGAAATATAAAGAGAAATGGGTTAAAAGTTGAAGGGTGAAAAATGATATGTCACTCAGCACCAATTAAAAAAACACTGAAGGTGACATGGCTAAATCTATGTAAGACTAGATTTCAAAGCAAAGTATATTACCAGGGATGGAGAGGGCCATTTTCTAATGACATTGTAATGACAATTCACTAAAAAGACAAACCATATTGAACAGATTCTTCTCTGTGTGGTTTCTCCTCTCCTGTATTCCTTTGTATGAACTCTAGCTGACTTGGTCTTCCCTGACTCCCAGCTCTGCCTCCTCAGCACAAGGAGGCTGCCAGGCTAGCCCTTGGTTTCCCCTCCCAGTGCCTTGGCTTAGACATGCTCTCCAGGCAATAAGCTGCTAACCTTCTCCATAGTTAACCTTGTCCATTTTCTTATTTTCAGGGACCATTGTTCTCAGTTGCCCGGTGTCCAATGAATGGAAACTGTTTCATATATTTTATTTTTCCAATGTTTTAGTTATTTTGTGCAGTAAGGCAAATTTGGCTCTGGTTATTCATTTTTGGTGAGAAGTAGAAGTATCCTCATATATATTTTAAACTCACTGTTATTATGAGCTCACAGTCCTATGGAAACATCAGAAAATATTGGATTAGAAAATAACGTAATGTAGAGTAAAAATGAAACATTTAGAAAAAGTCATTAGTTCATAAGGTGGGAAGAAGAGAAGGTGATATTTGAGACTTGTTTGGAGGTCTTTGTTTTTATTTGCCAGGGAAAGAAGTGTGAGTGGAGTGTTCTGATAAAAAGAAACAGTGCATGGACTGGTGCAGAGTCATTTGGAAGCATGACATTTGAAATGAACATGGAACCAAAGAGTAGAATGGGGAAAGGCTAGCATATAATAAGAGAAAGCTGACAGATTAGGAAGAGCTTCTCTGTCATTCGAAGAAGTTTAAGCTTTATACACTGAGATTTAGGAAACCTGACATTTGGAATTTTAAAAAAGACTTGACACAATATTCAGTTTGCATTAGTAAAATCATACTGGTACAGTAGGGATATTGATGATAAGGGACAAACTGGCGTCAACAGCTTTGTAGATATTGCAATAAATCAATTGACAAAATATACATATATATTTATGAATATGAATTTATATATATATATGTATATATGTATATATATACATACATACATATATATATGTATGAATTTTTGTGATTGTCAAAGCATTGACAGCCTGGGAAGTCACATTGAATGCAAAATCAACAACTATTGGTTAAAATTAGATGTAAGATCTGACAAAGAGAAAATGGGAATAAATATCTATGCTTGGATGGCAAAGAAGATGTTGGTGCTATTTACTGGGATGTTGAATATTAACAGAAGATTGCTTGAGGAGTTCTGGGTAGGGTTTGTTGATTCATGAAGCTAATGAACTTTCTTCTGAAGATGAGCAGATTATTAAAAATACCAAACAGAGATGCTCCTGTAAGACTCAGACCAGTCTTTTTCTCCTAATAGCAGTGGTATATACCTCACAGCAGAGACGAGGCATTGGGGGGCCTGGTTACATGAAATTGGAGAGGTTCACAGTAAACAAATTAGAAGGAGAACAGAGGCCCAGTGGAGGGAGGAGAGGAGAGAAATGACAAACAAATGAGGAAATTAAATTTCACAAGCCTTCTCTGAGCTCTCTGGTCTTGAATGCTGTGAAACCATTTTTAATAAGTGCCCGATTCTCACCAGGAGCTCTCCTCTAATTGGATTCACACTTTTTCTTTAACCTTAAATTTCAGATTAATGAGGTCTTATAGAAGAAAGCAATGAATTGGGGGTAACTATTTTATTGCCCCAAGGGGCAGGCATCTCCATAGTAAGCTGTGCCATTGCTCATCATGGCTCCTTATGGCTCCCAGTGAGCATCACAGAGTATGAATGAGAATCTCTATCATAAAGTTTGTTCAGCAATCAGATATAGCTCTGTGGCTACTATTAAAACCCCATAAAAATCAAATCAGTAGCCTTAGTATATATCACTATCCCTCCCACCTTGAATCTGTTTGGGGCTAAGCTATTTGGAACAAAGCCAGCAAACAATGCCAGAGCACAGAGCTCTTGAGGGGAATCAAGCATGTCCTCATGGGAAACTAGCAGCTCATAAAGTCAAGGAGAATGATTGAAGAAATTATTATAAATGGTGGGGAAGAGCAAAGAGGGGGCAGGTTTCTTGCCTCTCAGCCACAACTGGGACATCAGTCATCTTGTAGCTTTCCCCAAAAGCTTGAAAAGCAGCTGTGATACCTGTACTCAACCACTAAAATGATGAAGTTTCTAATTTCAAACTTAAAATAGGGACTTTCTCCGGAGTAAATAAGTGAAAGCAGTTATATTCACCACTCCTTTTAGACTTTTTGGTTGATTGGTGATCTGGGAGTGTAATGGAGAGGGCATATTGCTTCTGAACTGCATCATAACCAGGGGCATAAAGAATAGAAATACATAAATATCTTCTTACTTCTTCCCTCCCTCCCTCTCTTCCTTTTTTCCTTCCTTCCTTAAATAAAATACTATCCCTGAAGGGACTGAAATGAAGTCTGCATGCTTTAAGTGGTGGCATATAAGTTTCTCTCTGAATTACCTTGTAGTGAGTTAATGAGAAAGATGGGAGGGCTTTGTAATTCCCAATAGTATAATAAACTATGCTTATACATCTCAGTCCATCCAGAAGCAAGGAGCTGTAAAAAGAATGTAACACTTCACATACATCCTATTATCTACATGACACAATGTAATTTCATCAGGAGACAAGTGGGAAAAGGTAGCCATAGGCAGGCCGGTTTAATGTGGAATTAAGAGGTAAGAGGCAGTTGATTCTGAGCAATCAACCAGCAACCTGTGCATTAGAGTCAGCTAAGACCACGGGCTACCAAGTAGCACTTTTCAAGGGCAGTTGCATGAATATAATATAGAAAGAACAGGTGAGCACCCACCAGCTTCTAGCTACACAAAGCTTGGTGACAAATGAATCATAAATACGTATCATAGAGATGAGTACATATCTCAAGTATAGGGGCAGAAGAAAGCAATGGTCAAATCCACTAGGTGTGCTTCTGTCCACCAAGGATAGTAATTTGTTAACAGTGTGATGGTTTCTCCTAATTAAGACATTAGTGGCCATTAAAATGTTTTTTCTTTATGTACTTCTGTTTGAACTTATATATTTTACTAGAGGTCCGGTGCATGAAATTCATGCACTGGGTGGGGGTGTGTCCCTCAGCCCAGCCTGCACCCTTTCAATCTGGGACCCCTTGGGGGATGTCCGACTGCCAGTTTAGGCCCAATCCCTGTGGGACATCCCTCTCACAATCCAGGACTGCTGGCTCCCAACCGCTCGCCTGCCTGCCAGCCTGATAACCCCCTAAGCACTCCCCTGCCAGCCTGATCAACGCCTAACTACTCCCCTGCCAGCCCGATTGCCTCCAACTGCCCTCCCCTGCTGGCCTGATCACCCACAACTGCCCTCCCTTACCGGCCATCTTGTGGTGGCCATCTTGTGACCACATGGGGGCAGCCATCTTTTACTACATGTGGGTGGCTATTTTGTGCAAGGACATGATGGTCAATTTGCATATTACCTCTTTATTATATAGGATTATTTCATACTGGGATTCCCCTTAAGTTCTCTTCTTAAAATCAACTCTGAGCATATGAAAAATGAATTACTTTTCCCAATGGAAGCATACTCAGACACTGACTACATTAACTTGCAGAATGCCCTCTTCCTCCTCCCCCCACCCCCATTCACTTTTTACTGGACATTCTTGCCTATAAGTAGTGGACAGAGTTTTATGTTAAGGTTTAATAATTTGTGATGCCAAATATGAACACACTGAATTATATAAAAATTGAGTAAAAATGAGTGAAGGTTACTGCAAGTGTTTTATCTTAGAGTGCAAGAGCAAAGTATATCTAATGGCAAGCAGCTGTGTGCCTTTATACATTTATTAAGGAAATGTTCAATGGGCATTTTAGCACTCCAGGCAATTTATATTATCCAGCACAACTGGTTGCCTTTTTCATAGATCTTCACAATAAAGAGCTCAACAATATTGTTGGCCAGTTTTCTTGGAAACTTAATTAGTATTCATTATTTTCTGTATAGTCACTATTTTCTCAGCTTCCTTTCTAGAAATGCGTTTTAAGGAAAAGGAGCAGAGCAAGTCTTGTTAGTTGAGTGTTAGCAGTAGGAAAAGGGCAGAGGTCAATGAGATCACTAAAAGCAAAGAGCCTCATTCCTGAGGACCTTGCAGACTGGTCCTTCACCGGTCTTTCCTCCTGCATCATTGGCACATCTTGTGTGAATGAAATGTCTCATTTGCCTTCATTCTTAGGGAAAATATTGTCTAGTGTAGTGATGATGATTGAACCCTAGCTCTCACGCATGGGCAAGGAGCCAATGCCATAAGACAGTGAAGCTGTACCCCCACCCTCTCTGAGTCCACCACCAAAGGACTCCCACTGATTTTTCACAAAAATACGTCTAGATTTTCCTGAAATAAAAAAGTCTCAGAAAGACTGAGTCTATCTCCTTCCTGTCTACAGAAAGTTTCCAATGTCTTATAGAAAGCATGTGTGTTTATATTTCTGTTTTCTGACATTCTCATTTTATAAGTACAGAAAGAAAAAAAAAAGGTGGATCTTTGCCTGTGTTCGTGCCCAGTTTTTCTTCTCCCTTTGTCCTGGCAGCATAGCCTTCATCAAACTAGGTCTTGGGTTGTAACTCAGCTTCTCCGCCTCCAACCACTTCATGAATATTTCAGCATTTGCACTGTTGTTTAAGTATAGGATGGATACCACTCTCCCTTGATAGATAGCAACCTAGGCTCCTGTGCCACTGGCATGTTTGCTCTCCCTTCTAATTTTCTGTTATATCTAATGTTCATTTCACTACTCATAGCCTTATATGCTCATTTTTCAAAAATCCATCTTCTAAAGATCATATTTTCAAGGTAACAGCATTTACCCAGAGGGTTTATTTGATTAGTAAAAACAGTGTGGTGTTTCAAATGCTGCAGCCCGCTCAGGTTAGTCTGCTTCTGCCTTGCTTTCTCTCATGTAGGAGCTCTCTGTGAGTTCACTAGGACCCTAAAAAGAACTCAGAGAAGGTGGACCAGAGTTTGGAACTAGAAAGAAGAAAGCCCAGCTGGTGTTGCTCAGTGGTTGAGCATCAACCTATGAACCAGGAGGTCATGGTTCGATTTCCAGTCAGGGCACATGATGGGGTTGAGGGCTTAATCCACAGTAGGGGGTGTGCAGGAGGCAACCCATTAATGATTCTCTCTCATTATTGATGTTTCTATCTCTCTCTCTTCCTCTTTGAAATAAATAAAAAATATATTTTTGAAAAAGAAGAAAGAGAATGAGGGAGAGAGAGAGAGAGGGGCAGAGAGGCAAAGAGATGAGGCAGAGGGGAGGAGAGAAAGGGAGGGAGGGAGGGAGGGAGTGAGAGAGAGAGAGAGAGAGAGAGAGAGGAGAGAAGGGAGGGAAAGGAAGGGAAGGGACTACCTGTAAGACACTCTTAAAACCCTCTTTTTGCCAAGCTGCAGTTTTATTTTAATAACAAGTCTCAAGTTAAGAAAGCAAGAAGCATACCTAAAAATAAATCTAAACACACATTGACATGATTTACCTGAGTTCTAATTCTATGAACACTGGAGCAAAAGACAATGAACTGTACCCATAGAAAATATGGGCAACGATAACAACAACATATTGTTTAGATCAGCGGTTCTCAACCTGTGGGTCGCGACCCCTTTGGGTGTCAAACGACCCTTTCACAGGGGTCGCCTAAAACCGCCGGAAAACACATATATAATTCCATATTGTTTTTGTGATTAATCACTATACTTTAATTATGTTCAATTTGTAACAATGAAATTGCGGGTCACAACAACATGAGGAACTGTATTAAAGGGTCGCGGCATTAGGAAGGTTGAGAACCACTGGTTTAGATGTTTAGACATCCCACATGCCTTGGAGGATGTGAGGAGTCACTGAAAGACAGTTTTAGGAGATGTAAGATGGGAAGAAATGCAAGAGAGAAGGCCCTCATGGGCACTAGTGTCATCATCTCAGGCAGTACCGGTGAGCTCCTAAAGTGTTCATATTTGCATGAGTCATATTTTCTCTTTTATCCTTTACCAATGATTGGGTGACAGACAGGTAAACAAAAATAGACGCTAAGGAGACAGAGAAGACAATAGGCACCTGGGAGGATAAAGAAGCAGACGCAGATGTATTCATATTGACCAGGCTATCTCTCAGTCCACTTCTTAACTTTAAACAGGACTCTTCCTGACTCTAGGCTGCTGATTTCCCTTTAAAAACTTGTAATTTTAATCCTTTTCTCTGCCCCCTTTGAGATATAAATCTTCGTAGGAATCTCTGGTCAGTTCTACAACCGAGGAACGTCTTTCTCAAGGGCCTGGGATCCATCCCTTTGAAATATCATCAAGGAAGTAGTGTCCCTCTCTCCCAGTTTCTGAGGGAAGGTCGGAGCCTAACTTCCTGGGGCGGGAGGGGGGCGTGTAGAAGAGAGGGAGCTAGCGGGGTGGTGCCTGGCCCCCTGTAGTGAAGCTACCCTTTTGTCGTGAAGCTATAAAAATTTTTACTTTTCTTTTGGGTAAAGCCAACTAGCAAACACAGATGGCTATAATCTTCTCCTCATCCCAGCCCTTAAAACCACACTGTTTTTTTGTTTCAGTGGATTTGAGTTCCTGGCCTCTTTTCCCTACTGCAATAGCCTCAAATAAAATTGTCCTTGCTTCTTTAATATTGCCCAGTGCAATTTTGGCTTTGACATATACAATAAAGCTACTGCAATGAACCTTCCTTCTTTCTATTTTTATCTTGATGCATTGGAGAATGCAAGACTTTTGAATAAACAGAGAACTCATGGGGATCCCTGCTGTGTAATAAACCAGCTGTGTATCCTTAGGCAATTTATTTAATGTCTTTGAGCCTTCCTCTCTTAATTTATGAAATGAACCATCTTGCAGTGTTATTATGAGAATAACTGTAAAATTCCTGGCACAAAACAATCAATAAACAGATCCTGGTCCCCTCTCCCTTCAGCAACTGTGTTGTATGCCCTACAGCACATGTTCATAATGTAATTCTTCATAAGTACCTTTTGGTGTTGGTGATGTCAGAAAGGTATATGTTGCAACAGAGATTTATTGAAAGACCTATGTACATTCCTCAGGGAAAGTTGCCCTTTTTGAAATTAGAATAGATGTCATGTTAAAATGGACTATCTGCAGGTGGTGTTGCTTTATTTTCTGAATATCATGTGCAAGTCATACACTTGTGATAAAAAACACACCTATTTCAAAAAAATTGGCCTTTCTGGTGTTTTGTGTATGCTGTTTTTACTCTGCTCACAGATATTTACATACTCATATGAATATATACATATACACATACGTATATATACATATACACATATTCATATATATACACACACATGCACATGTATGCCTATGCATGTATGTGATATGAAAACCAAAGTTAATTACTTCATTATGAAAATGGCCACCAAAGCTAGCATGCTGATTTTATCTAAGTACTTACCTCTCATTCTGACAGGTGTAATGCAGCAACCTAGTTTTATTCAGTAGGGAATATAGAGAACCAGTTAAACTATAATATCATCTCTAGAGAGCTTTATATTTTTAGTCCTAGCAGGTTGTTTTCCTAAGTTTTATTGTAGCTATTGTGAAAGAAACTGTGGCTTGGTGTTTGACCAGGAATATGCTGGAGGGAAGGTGGAGTGAGCATGGTTGTTACATTCTTCTATGGAGAATTGAGATCAGTTCAACATTCATGTGTTGGAAATCAACTGTGTAGATTTTCTGTGAGCTGCTAGTTCATAGTTGCTATGCCTACAGTCATTATGTAGTTGTCCACTTGCGTAAAGCCTTGATTCTGTTACCTAGTATGTACTCAGGGGCCAGGGTATCTTTGGGAACAGGGTATGTGTTCTATGTCTGAAGCATTAGCCTGAAGTTTTTTGGGAGCCTCAGAAAGATGTAGCTGCATAGCCACCCCTGGCTGTGATTTACCTGTGAGCTGGGTTGTGAAGTACACCCACTGTGTCCACAGAATATCTGGGTACTTAGAGAAGGTGACTCTGTGTCATACTTTGGAGCCTTAACAGCACTCAGAAGGAAAGAAGAGGTGCCGGAAGACAGAGGAAGGAAGAAAATCTCAATGTATCTGAAGTTAATGATATTTATTTATCTGAATGATCAGTCTGATTCAGAAAACTTTTCTATTGTACTCCCTGAAGATTAACTATTTCTTAGGAAGCTACTAAAAACATACATCTCCTTTACTTTGCATACTGTCATTTTCCTAGGGCTTGATTTTGGTGGCAGTCCCAGGGCCATGGTGTACATTTACGTGTGACTAAATTTATCATGCAATTTTCCTTACCTTCACCCACACAAAGATGTCAGAAGGGGTGGTAGATATTCGTCCCAGTGAATTTCTCCTATCACCAAAGTATTGCACTAATGTAATTAGCTAGTGACAGACCCAATTTTCCCTGGTAGAGAAGACAAGTTATATGGTACAATAGTCGTGGCCTAAATAAATGCCTATTGTAATGGCAGAGGTAAACTCTCATATTAAAAATTAAGTTTAACCCAGCCAGCGTGGCTCAGTGGTTGAGCATCTACCTATGAACCAGGAGGTCATGGTTTGCTTCCCAGTCAGGGCATATGCTCCGGTTTCAGGTTCGATCCCCATTGGTGGGCGTACAGGAGGCAGCCGATCAATGATTCTCTCTCATCATTGATATTTATATATCTCTCTCTCCTCTCCCTTCCTCTCTGAAATCAATAAAAAATATTTTCAAAAAACTATGTTTACAAGATCCTACTGGTTTTTTCCCCATTTGATCATTGTTTCTGTATTTTCAGCCAAAATATAGAAATACTATAATCAATTAATCCTTGCAATTTTAAAGCAGATTAATGGCAGGGGAAACACTCAGGTAACATTTACCTGAAACTTCTATAACCTATTCATAATCAAATCCATTTATCTCAGAGTACCTTTCTGAATTTGAGTTTACTGGTTTGTATTTTATAAAGAAATGAGGCTATTTCTGGAAAGTATCTCGTTTTTAAAAAAATTATCTTTATTGTTGAAAGTATTACAGATGTTCCCTCTTTCTCCCCTTATCCTCCTCCACCCTGTTCCCTCCCCTTTATATATTTCTTGATAGTTCTTGGCATTTTTTTTTGTTTTCTTCCCTTTCCTTCTTTCTCTTCCTCTTCCTGCTCCTCTTTCCCCCACTTTCTCCTTCTACTTCTTTACCATACTAATAAAATATATGTGCACCATATGCTAGATACATCATATGCTAGGCTAAGTATTTTGCTGACATTATCTTATTGACTTCTCAGAAAAAAAGTCCTGTGATGTAGGCATTCTCACTATAGGTGTTATACAAATGAAAATTAAATAGTTCTCCAACTTCAAAAGCTAAAAAGTATGTAAATGCTAGGATGGAGTTGTCTTTCTAAATTTAGAGCCTGGGTCGTTCACCATTATGCTCTACCACCTCTCATCTGAAAGCATGTCTGAACTCTGATGCAGAGGTCTTGGTACATGCTGAAGTGATTAATTAGCTACATGTTTTGTCCTTGACTATAGTATTGTTAATGTATAGAGAGTAAGACTGGCTTATTAATGTGCAGGAGAAATTTTCTTAACCCAAAGGAGCAAATCAGTGTGAACATTGGAAGAAAAATCCAGGGAACAACTGGGTAATCAGTTTCAAGAGACAGTTTCAAAAGAAAAAGTAATTGTTTATGGAAGGCTTGATGGAAAATGGGGGAGGGTTAAGCAAGAGACTGATGTCTTTGCTATTATTGTTATAATAAATCTTTCAGTGCATTTTAAATGATTAATTACCTAAAGTATTGGGGGGTACCAAGGAATTAAAAATCAGCTAGGAGATACTGGAACTTCTGCTCTGTAGCTGCAACTACACTTACCCTCCTGCTTTTAGTAATGAAAAAGCAGAACAAAATAGGTAAAACAACTATTTCCAGATACTAACAGGCAGTGCAATGTTATAACATCTGCTAGAAGAGAACCTAATAATTAAGTCCTATAATTGTTCTGGCTAGAAATATTTTGCAGATCACAAGTTGAGGGCTCAAGGGAGAAATCCAATAGAACTTGGCAGGTTTGCTGAGTTGAACTCTGAGATTAGAGTTTAGAATTCAGGGTAATTGAGGCAAGTAGAATTTGAGGAGCTGAGTGCTAGATAGATTTCTTCCTAGAGAAAAAAAAAAGATCAGAAATCTACATTCAAGTCCCTTTAATTTGGGGATAAATGCTATGTAATCTATGTGAACTCCATAATGCCTGGCAAAGAATTACCAAACAGTAGAACAATTCATAGAGTGAGGAATCACTGTTAAATATCTAGTACATACAACAGAGGCCAAGACGTGTCTGTATTGTCAAACTAGCACAAAAACGGAGGCTCTAAACCTCTAGCAAAACTTAAAAATTAACCTTAAAAGTATTGTTGCTCCATAATAACTTAATTGCCTTCTAGATCAAAGTGCACTAATCTGTAAATATAGATAGAAAATAAAATCAAGCAAAAAACTACAGAAAACACCATATAGAGCCACCAATCAAAAATGGCTAGGCATAAGAAGAAATAAGAACTCCATAAGGAGAAAAATCAATCAGTAGAAACCTGAGA
Source organism: Myotis lucifugus (assembly GCF_000147115.1). NCBI lineage: Eukaryota > Metazoa > Chordata > Mammalia > Chiroptera > Vespertilionidae > Myotis > Myotis lucifugus. The sequence continues at coordinate 1,561,571 of NW_005871092.1, forward strand.
ATGAGAGATAAGATTCAGGATATGCAGAGAAGGGCTTTACCATATAATTTATAAGTATACTCAAAGAATTAAGGAGAAAACACAAGTAGAATGCAGAGGAAAATGGATGATGTAAAAAGTAACCTGTTAGAATTTCCATAAATGAAAGATATTTTAATGTAGAAAAAAGAAATCACTGGTGCATCAGTACATAAGACACAGAAAAAAAAACCCCAAAACAACCAAAAAAATAGAACAATGAACCTGACCTCATAGTTATAGAAATTGTCTAAATTGAAGCAACCAGGAGACATAAATAAGGATTAGAAATAACCAAAAAATCCATGATAATAGCAGATTTTGTTCATACATATAATTGGAGTCTAAGGAGGAGAGGAGAAAAGGTGGTAGAAAAAAAGAAAGAAAAGAGGGAAGAAGATAAATGAATTGAAGGAAAAAATAGTCAACAGTTTTCAAATTTAAGGGGAATAATTAATCTACATAACCAATAAACTAAACCTGAAAATAACAAGAAAATCAACAACAAAAAAGCTTGTCATAAGGAGAGAACTTTTCTCTTTTACACTTATTTACATTATTAGTTGAGTTGAGTTGATATTTTCCCAAGTCTGTGTGTATTTCACATTTTAAAAATCCATTCACATCCATTCATGACCTCATTAGTAAAAGAAAAGCATGATTATGCCTCCCTTTTGGAAGTACACAAAATCAGGCTCAAAATGCTTCCTGACTTGCCCAGGTTGCAATGTGGGTAAGCAGTGCAGTAGGACCATAGATCGAGGTGCATCCTGTCTGTCTGTAGCACCTCTGAGGAGGTAACAATGGATAGGAATGCCATACTTTTAAGTCAGTAAGGTCTGAAAAAAATAAGATTTCACTATAGTTTAAGTTTTTAAAATGAAAAATATATGCTGATGTGACACAACCAAAGTCACCACATCCCCTCCAGGTTAATGTGAATAGATGTTAGGTGCGATGTTTCCCGATGTCTGGGCAGAAAAGGGGGGAGGGGGCATCCTCTGATTAGGGCTGAGATTGGCTGCAGTGTAAAAGACATTTCTTTTTATCTTTTACATGTTTTGCTTGAAAATTTATATAGATCTACACATATATATTATCTCCCTCTCTCTCTCTTCTATATTGAGAGGATTACATAGAATGTAAGAACGAATGGAAAAATGGATAAACTTTGGGACTCACACTGCAGAATCCTCACTCCCTCCACTGTTATATATGCCACTTTTGGAGAGGGATGTTATGGAGAAAATTGAATTTCCTGGTTGCATACAACAATATATTTAGCTGGTGGCTGTATTTGCAGGTCCAATTAACTCTTTTAACAATACGGGTGAGACGAGGTTATTGGATTCTGTTTGTAGCCAATTATCATTGTTTTGCTTGAATACACTCTTGCAACCTTATTCACAGTTAAGAAAACAGCATTGAAAAATATTTTTAGCGTGGAAGAAAAAAGCCTAGGGAAAAATGGAAAGAACAATTTCTTTTCTCTAGATTATGAAACATGACCTTTTATTGATGTTTGGGCATAAAGAAAAGGCTACTTTTGCAGAAATAAAAACAAAAATGTCAGACAGGAACTCTTTGAATACATCTCATTACCATCATTATCATTATCATTATTATGTCTGTTTCATCATGAAAAGTAACGTCATTAATGGGAGACAATATGATATGAAGGCAGGAACACAAGACTGGGACCAAGTCAACCAGAGTTCTAATGTTAGCTTTGCTGCTAGTGAATCACACCCTCTCTGAACTTAATGTCCTTCATCTAGAAAGTGGGAATAATAAGCCTGTTACCATAATAATCTAATAAGAAAATGACATGATGTGCTTTAAAAAGTAAAAGTCATAGGCATGGTTATGAAATAGTATGGATAATAGATATTCCTTCTGAAGTTACTTTAAACTGCAGTACAAGAAGACTTTGTTCCATATATTAAAACTGTTCCTAAGGTAATGTTAAAATAATTGTTATTAACTAATCATCCCTGTCTTACTTGTTGCAAATGTGTGGTGAATGTGACTCAGATTTTCTACAGACATGAGAAAGTCCATGGCACTCAATTGGAAAAGCAAATAGTCACTGTGATTGAATGTGTCACCAATAGAAGAACAAGTGTCCATGTAAGGAACCAAAATCAAATGTCAAAGATCAGGCAAATGAATGACTTTGAGCCCCAGGACCTGTTTTTAGATGTAGGTTTTTTTTAAGTATTTTTTATTGATTTTTTACAGAAAGGTAGGGAGAGGAATAGAGAGTTAGAAACATTGGTGAGAGAGAAACATCGATCAGCTGCCTTCTGCACACCCCCCTCTGAGGATGTGCCTGCAACCAAGGTACATGTCCTTGGTCAGAATCGAACCTGGGACCCTTCAGTCCGCAGGCCAATGCTCTATACACTGAGCCAAACCAGCCAGGGCTAGATGTAGGTTTTATTATTATGTATGCATGGTGAAGTGAATAGATCAGTAGACAATTGCCATTAAAAAATAGTTTGTTACTCACTGTCGCGGAGGGGGCATGCCACAGTCTATACAGATAGTGGCCAACCAATTTCTTTCCAGAGATTTTTTTACCTAGCTTAGAAAGTATAGCTTATTCAGAGCAAGCTCATCCCCACTATTAGGAGAAATCTTCAAAAGAAATGTCTACTGGCAGTGGGACAGTAGCATCTTTTTTTTTTTAATATACAAAACATTGGTAGGCCTTTTTCCTAGAGCTAATTAGGCCCGTGTGTGTGTGTGTATGTGTGTGTGTTGTGTGTGTATGCATTGTTCTTGACAATAGATGACTTCTGAGATGTCCTAAACCAAATAACAATGGGCCTGAGAATGAGAGAAAGAGACTCCTGGGTCAATAGCTGTGGGTCAACTAACAATAGACGTTCCACATTCCTGCATATATGTTGGAGCTTTGAGTCAACTTCTGTAGTGACTACCAGTTGCCATTGCATCCTACATATGCATGAACCTTCAGGACACCTGCCATTAATGAAAAGCTGTAATTTTTTCTTTCTTACAGATTGTGCACCTATCATAGAACTGCCCCCACTTCGCCTTTTATCTATAATGTCAATTTTTTTCAAAACATCTTACATCTTTCTTTCCCAAGCCAGAATGTATAACAGGGTCCATCAACTCCATGATGGCAGAGGTATTGCCTTCTCCAGGTACCTCTGCTGCTGGTGGTTAAGACTTCATGCCCCTAGACCTGGTCTTTTTCTGGCTAGCATTTGGCTCAATAACCTTTCCTTTCAGAAAAGCTCTTAGCTGTGAATCTGTTTTATTTAAGACTCTGTAAATAGAAATGTTGGTTACAAGCCTTTGACAAGAATTGGTTGGTCTATATTAATCATAAGAGGTCATGTATTAATGAGAGTCAGGGTACCCTAATGTTTGGCTCCCTCGGGTTCATGGGGAATGTTTATAAAAGGACCATTTCAGAAAGTACATTATTTAGTACATGTGTATCATTTCATGACCTGCCATAGTTCCTTGAGGGGGTAGCCCAACTTACTAGGTAACATGTCCATAGTCGCATAGCCAATAAGTGGCCAAGTCCGTATTAAAACCTGTACAGTCAGTACTTAAATTTTTTTAACACTACAGGGTGATATTTCCCCTACCTAATACATTACTGTGGTCAATAAAGAAATGATTATATTTATAATTCATCAAGACACTATCTCTACATGGTAAGAGTTTAGTCAATCCTCATCACCATTTTAACAATTCTCCTTATCATCCCTTTATATTTTAGGACATTAGGAATGCAACCCATGCTTACTCTCCTCTGTATCCCCTGTATCTACCCTAGTACTGAACCCTAATGATCTGTCAATAGTATTTTCTTAATAAGTGAATAAACAATCTTTACAACTTCATAGGATTACCTACCTTCATGCCTCTAGATACCAAGAAACCTGTCAGAATTTGAAGTCCATAAACTAATTCTGAATGTATCATAGAAATGTAGTAAAACCTGCTAGAGATCTTTGACACTTAAGAGGGACCCACAAAGAGATCTTCCAGACACACTAGCTGGAGAACACCATCAAATATATGATATAGAGGGAATGTGAGGAAAAAGAAAAAATAAGAGAAACATTTTGAATTGTGTCATAGCAGATACTACCCACCATCAAGAGTACATTTGTCTTTTCAGAATTATAAGAGGACATTGATATTACTTGTAGTTTTGAATGAACAGTTTACCCTAACTTGGGGTACTGGATATTTAAGGAAGAACATTTTATTTTTTTCCATAAACCAGGGCTATCTCTAAGGGGTTATTGGTGTACTCAAACCAAGACTATACCCCACACCTAAGGTCACTTTTCATATCTAAATCACATTTTTATGGTCTTATAAGTGAATGCTTATATGTGGGCCTCAGAAAGACATAGTTTTCAGAAACAAGGTTTTCCTTTCAAAATAGATACAAAAATCAGAAATATTTTTCTAATCTAAATTCTATCTGGACACCTTGAATGATATTATTATTATTATTTATTTCTGTGATTATCTTAGGGATTCGATACTTTTGATGAATACAAACTGTTTCTCTCCAGAATATATCCGGATGGGTTAAAAATGAGATAGACACAGAAATCAGTAGACACAGAAATCAATAGGATTTATCTGGATCTTATTGCCATCCACAGTTACAGAAAACTGTCAGTCTCCTCAGAGTTTCATTCATTATATCTTGGAATCCCCAGCATGGGCCTCACATGTCTTCCATCTGGTTCTTCGCTGCCCAGGAACTCATGGGCCTATGGTATGAATACTTCCCATGACCATGATATCATCCTCTGAGGTTACTTTTGATCACTGAGTTTGTCAGATTTACTACATAGCCCCTCTTGCATTCACAAGCCTATGAGTGAGTAATTACCTGATGTGTCCTCTAAAATATGGATTTCATGCACTGTTTTTTTCTATGCAATTCCCTGTTTAGGAATGTTATTTTGCAATAATATGTATTTCTAACTCCCAACACATTTAGAATCTTCTCTTTGCCAGACTTGATCTACCCTCTGGCTTAGTTCTTAGATCTGCATGCTCTGAAATGCACAGTTTCGGGTAGAAGGCATTCCTCCTCCAGCCTTGACCTTTGCAACCCTCATCTCCATTCCTCCATACTCACCTGTAGGAGTGGACAATGGGCATTGCTATTTATAATATATGCTGATGATATTATATGTGGGAAAGTCCATTTTTATTACATGAGCTCCATAAAGGTGTTGTGACTCACCACTTAGTAGCCTCTCTAGTGACCAATGCTGCCTGCTCCAGCCACATCACTCCCATTCCTCCCCTTCAACTCCATGTTCCTGCCACAGTGAGCTTTTTAACGCTTCTCTTTGTTCCATGGTCTCTTTTCACTCTGTGTTTATACCTCTGCCTAAAACACTTTCCCCTTCCTGCCCCTTGGTTGACTCTCAATCTTCATCATTCTGCTTTCTGATCTGAGTTCCAAGGTCTCTTCCAAGAAAACTTCTCCAATTTCCTTAGATGAGATGACGTTTCCATGCCCACCCCTTCTCCCTACAGTATCTGTATCTTTTGTACTTGAGTGTTTGTGTTCACCTCTGGGCTGTGACCTCCTTGAGGAGAGAGGTTGCTGTGTCACACATCCTTGTATCCCCAGTTTAGGCCACTGCCCAAGATACAGAAGGAAGGATGGATATGTGTTGTATAAATAAATTATCCCTTTGCCACTTTATTGCTCTTGTATTTTCTTATTGATGGGGCTCTTCACATCCTATACCCCATGGTGCTATTTTTTAATATGTGTTAACAGAAAAGGAATTGCTATTGATGCAATTGCTACTTATAGTATAAGCCTGGCCCTTAAGCCTAGCTAGATGCCAATAAAATTTAAGGACGGCCAACTCTAGAGAAGAATTTCCAGTAAGTAAATTCATTATCATCATAGGCTTTACCTAATATTGTATAGGTTTTATGCAATATAGTTTTGTTGTTGTTAATCCTCACGTGAGGATATTTTTCCATTGATTTTTAATTGACTTTGAGAGAGAGTAGAAGGGAGGGGGAGAGACAGAGAAAAAAAACACACATCAATGTGAGAGAGACACATTGATTGATTGTCTCTTGCATGCACCCCTACCAGGGCGGGGGATTAAGAATCAAATCTGTGATCCTTCAGTCCATGGGCTGATGCTCCATCCCCTGAGCTAAACTGACTAGGGCTATGCGCCATAGGTTTTAAGTGAACCTATATTTTTAATGCACAATAATTGCTTGACTTCTAATTACTTGTTCAGCTAATAGTTTGGTTAAAAATGAAAACAAAATTAAAGTCTAAGAGATGATGAGAAGCTTACAAAATGAAAAAAGAAAACAGAAAGAAAAAAACAAAGAGGAAAAAAAGCTAAAAGATTGCTCTGATCTTACCCTCTAAATACAGCAATGCAGCATGCAAGTTTATGACAAATGATTTATTCACTGACACAGAGTAATTAAGCTAAGTTATCTTCTAGAGACACCAGCTCACCCCAGGGACAATCTTCCCCTGAGGAAGATGTTCTGTGACAAACTAGGCCCTGGATATTCCTTGGTTTCAGCTGGTTACAGTCTTCTACCCTGCCAGCCTCTCAAGTTCCTAGGGGAATTTCATATTGAAGTCAATGATTTTATTAAGCGTCCTTGGAGATGTCGCATAGAAATCATCCTTGAACAAATAACTGTATGAACTTATGCCTGTCGAAGTTGTTGAGGAATGAATTGCTCTGTATAAATATAGCTCCAGTGCTGTGGATGTAGCAACTCTTAGCTGCTTCACATCATATGGACTGCTGATCATGGGGCCAGTGGAAAGAGTACAATGTGACAGAGTTGTAGGAAATAGTTAGCTTAGTTTCATAATTTAACAACTTCATATAGATTTCTGTGCAGAACATGAGGCAGCTAGACCATGAAGTCCAGTAGGGATTAGGGATCCATGCTGGGTTCTTAGGATTGAGCACAGGGCTTGGCACTCTATTGGTATTTAATAACTGTAAGTTGGATTAATTGACTTCCTATGTTAAACTTGACTGTAAAGGAGAAGTATTGACCCTGAAAAGTTACCATGCATAATAGATGCCTGGTTACTCACTTACCTTCTTGCTTCTTCTTCAGCCTACTGAATACCAACTTCACCCAAGGTGTTGCTTAAAGTCAACATATTACAAATGTGGTCATTGTATTGTCAGTGACAGAGCTGAAAATATCTCAACAAATCACATTATTTTGGGGTTGACATTCATATCATGCGAAAATCCTCTAAAAGCTTTGGAGGATCGGTCGGTGCTCAGCAAACCAAAACAGGCATCCAGAATAGGTTGTACACACTCAGGGAATGAAAGTCTGATCAGAAAACAGTTATTGCAAGAAAATGAAAAAAATTCAAAGTAGTAGCCAAAGCTGCCTTTATTTGTGCAAAATGAATTTTTATTGCTCTGAATATAAAAGGTGATCCTAATGGTTGCTTTGAAAAAAGAATTTAAGCTCTACAGAGACAAAAAGGGCTTATGTATAAATTGAAGCTATACCAACTTTAAACCATTTTTAGGCAGACATGAAAGAAAAATGAGAATGAAGGTTAACTCTATATGAGTCCTGAATTGCATTTTCCCCCACTGGTCCAGGCTAACTCCCAGGACAAAGTTTTGATTTAGTTCTGACTCCTCACAGAGGTAACCTATCCTCAAAGTTAGGGAATGTCTACCCGAAAAGGTGACATTTAAGTTAATATTTAAATGGATAAAAGGTAGCCCTGATAAAGGGCATAAGAAAAGAGGAGGGAAGAAAAATAGAGGATGAACTGTATTGAGTAAAGTCAAAGCATGAGAGGTTAACTGTGGGAACCCCACATTCAGATACAGACAACACGGGGAGAACAGACCTCTCTCAATAGCTTTCTCCGCATAAAGAAAACTCCTTACCAATTTGCTTTGGCTTCCAATGTGTTTAACCTACAATATCTGGGAATGGATTCATTTCCCCAAATCTCCTTTGTGCTGGCTGGAACTCCCACTCACTGTCTTCCTATTGGCCATGATTATTCCTAACTCTAAGTACTTATTTATGTGAGTTGCTTTATCTTTTTCTCACTTTTCTCCTGGTCAGTTCCTCCACACTTGTCCATCAATGTCTGCCACTTCCCCAGGTCCATTCCATGATTCCCCATTGCTTCATTGTTTAATATTTAGGGGGATCATATATGCTAAACTTGGAAACTTGAAAGTGCATGGATTGCTATTAATAATTATTTCATGGAAACAGGTGTAAGCCATTATTGTCTCTGGACAAACATAAATGTATAGTCACCCTTTACATTAAGAAGTATATATGTGGCAACTAATCACATTATATGTTGATTTTTTCATGTAACCATTTCATGCATTTGACTTAGGCCTCAATCTAAAAATGTCAACTCCTAGAGAACAGAGACCCTGTATTTTCCCTTTTGTTGTCCTAATTACTACTTAACATTCTGCTAACAGGTGCATAGCTGCTACACAGTGAACATCTAGTGCAGGGCTAACAGGTGCATAGCTGCTACACAGTGAACATCTAGTGCAGGGGTGGGCAAACTTTTTGACTCGAGGGCCACAATGGGTTCTTAAACTGGACCTGAGGGCCAGAACAAAAGCATGGATGGAGTGTTTGTCTGAACTAATATAAATTCAAAGTAAACATCATTACATAAAAGGGTACGGTCTTTTTTTTTTTAGTTTTATTCATTTCAAACGGGCCGGATCCAGCCCGCGGGCCGTAGTTTGCCCACGGCTGATCTAGTGTGTGAATTAAATATATATATATATTCATTCACAGCTGATGACCACATAGAAGTCATTTTTAACCTTAACTGTCCATTAGAATAACCTGAGAAATAAAATATAAATAAATATATTATATGTAGATATAGTATCTATATAGATATACATATACACATACCTTTGTTCCATCTCCAGCTATCAGGTATTCTGATTTAATTCATCATTGATTTGGCTTGGGTGTCAGGGCTTCTATTTATTCATTAATTTTTAAATTTATTTTTAATTACAGTTGACATACACTATTATATTAGTTTCAAGTGTACAACATAGTGATTAGACATTTATATACCTTATGAAATGATCACCCTGATAAGTCTACTACCATCTGACACCATACATAGTTATTATAATATTTTTTACTATATTCCCTATGCTATACTTTACCTCCCTGTGACTATTTTTATAGCTGGCAATTTGTACTTCTTAACCGGGCATCGGGGCTTTTAAAAACCTCTGGGTGATTCTGATATCCAGACAACATTGCAGACAAGCCCTGAGGACTTTATTTGTCAAGCCCTGTGGTGATAAAAACACATACTTTGTGAAGGAGAAGCAAGCAAAATAGCAACCCTACAGAATTATATAATATTAGACCTAGAAACCACATCAGAATTGCAACACTCAGAATTCAGAAACAGATAGATATATATTCAAATTACCCAAATAGGACAATACCTGTGGGACAGAATAACAGGAAAAGAGCAATCTAGTTTCACTGCCCTAGCAAACACTAAAAGGCAGTAAATTATCCTAGATTCCCTCGAACCATTTTAATTTAATATATTCTGGCTTGTGGTCAGGCATAAATTGAAAATTACTCTGAAAACATGGTCATCAAATTTCTATACTTCTAGTAAGTCACTCTATTGCCCCCTGTGGTAGAGTAACTACACCAGATGTCAGAACGGGGCAGGGTAGAAAGCTGGCTACTTTCATTGACTGCCAATTACAGAGGCTGTAAAGCAAGCAGCAGAGGTTAAAGTTCTTGCTTACTGTTTACATCCAAATCCTTTGATTTTCAGCTTAATAATCTGATCTTTACTCTTCTCTCCAGTGTACTAGCTGGCATCCCTCCCCTGTAAGTAGTCCAGCCATTTACAATTGCTTTCTCATACTTTTCCCACTTCCACCTTCTTTCATGTGTCCTAAGGTTCCTGGACTTGAGCAGGCAGAGGTATCAATGTTAATTCTTGTCAATATCTTTTTACTCTCCATAGAATGTGAGACTTGTAAGGGTAAAGAGTGTGTTTAATCTTTCACTATATCTATAAGGACAAGGGTGGAGCTGGGGTTGAACAAGTGAAAGAGTATTGATTATGCAATGTTAATGGTAAAAGCAAAACACAAAAGTAGATCACTCACATCTAAGAGAAAAAATGTCTGCTTATTCACGATGAGCTGGAAAAAGTCCCATCCAGAAACTGAAACTAGTTCATCCTTTTAGTATTTTATTAGAAACTCCTTTTTCCTTTTTGTGAAGAAAGTAAAATCTTTCAGCAAAAATGGGTCCCTCGCCATGTAAATGGCATTGTATTTGCTGAGCTATGGAATAAAGAAAATTAGTTTGGTTGCAGCAGGACCTTGCATTCCTCCTGCTATTACCACGGAGGCAGCAGCATTCTGTCTCCACCGAGGGCAGATGGGGGCCATGACCTGGAGTCCAGTGACCTCCACCATCCGCTTGCTACAGGCCACTGGAAACTTTTAAATATATCGGAACTACTATTTTCTCATCTTTAAAACAATTAAACAGCACCTGCCTTTATTTGTCTAAGCTGTAAGTGACGTTATCAGAATAGTTCATCAGAGGAGGCAGATGCATCTTTTGTTTTTCCTACTAGTCTAAGCCAGAAGAGAGCCCAGCCAATTTGGAAGAAAACAAAACAAAATACAACAGAACAGATTGGTTCCTTCATCTCCTGTGATTACATTGTTTACTTGAAATTCTACTGAAGTACCCAAGATATAGTTAAAGAAGAAGTACCAAACGAATACCAAGAAAAAACATTTTAAGGCAGAAGTTTACACTAAAAATAAAAATATCCAATTAAATGTTTGCAAACATCAACATAAATATACCAAGAGATCAGCAGCTCTGTTCTTCGGTGAAAGATAGAGTGTCTCTGCCGAGGAAACATTTTTTTCCTCCTTGTTTTCTTTCCTGGTCCAATATTTAGCTCTGATCGTCCAGGAGAAAACTTTCTTGTGCCTCAAGAAGTGCCATCTGGATTTAATTCCTTCAAGTGCATCTAACAAGAATAAAGTGGCTTTAGTTGCCCTCCCAAGGTTAAGAGGAAAATAAAATGGTCCTCATCAGAAAATCAAGAATGCCTCCTTGTCTGAGATTACCAGCGTTGCTATTACAAAGTTTCACGGACTGGGTGACTTATTCAGCAAAAGTTTGTCTCACACTTCTGGGGGCTAGAAGTCCATGATCAAGGTTTCAGCAGGGTTGGTTCTGAGGACCCAGAGGGAAGGATCTGGTCCAGTCTTCTCTCCTGTATGTAGATAGTGTCTTCTTCCAGAGTCTTATATCATCTTCCCTTTGTATGTATCTGTGTCCAAATTTTCTCTTCTTATAAGTACTAATGTCATATCAGATTAGGAACCACCCTAATGACTTCATTTTAAGTTAATATCCCTTATAAGTACCCTCCAAATTAAGTCCCATTCTGAAGTCCTAGGAGTTAGGACTCCAGCATGTTGTTGTTGTTGTTTGCAGGAGACAAAATTTTGCCCAGTTTCCTTCTTTTACATGGAATCTTTACAAAGTGTGAGGACATCAGCAAATACAGCTTTTAGTCATTTTCATCATTGTGTGAATTTTAATAAAATAGATTAAGCACTTAAAATATAAACTTAAGTGAATGAACTATTTTACCTTTTCTTGTCTTAACTATTTTACCTTTTCTTTTTAAGCAAAAGGGAAAGCAAAGATTATTGAGAGAGAGCAGGGAGGGAACCACATGGGTTGTTGTTCTGTTTTACCTTTTCAAAGATAATTGGCATGCAAGATCAACATCAAACTATGAAAAGGGAGATTTTATCCCAGCTCAATTAAATATCTCAACAATAAATCACATTACATATGTGTTTATGATGTGTTGAACATAGTGCAAAATCATTTCTCAGAATTACCCATTCAGTTGTATGCTCACAGCGACAATGTAAAGTAAGTGGGATTATTAGGGATCTCTAGATCTATAGAAACCCCAATGGGTCATTGGGACTAATGTATATATAATGGGGCCATTCCTACATCCTCTACAATCTGATTCTCAGGGTTTCACCATTCAGGGCTCTGCCCTAGCAGAGCAGACTTGATATTTTGATTATTTAACCTTCTCTGGACTTATCTGCCCTTATAATTGAGTAGCAGACTTGATCCTTAGGTATTTTCTGACTTGTAATTGAAAAACCTACCGCCCTCATATTTACACTGGTGATTAATCACCATCAGCCTTTCATTATTTTTCTTAGATACATTGAGCAACCCTAGCCACAACCATTCTGCCCCAATTGTTCCTACAGTAACTACTTTCTCTGTCCTTCTCAAACACCCAAGCTATTTAACCTGCCAATAAATTCCCTCTTACAATGTTTTTATCCTATTTCACACTGTGAAAGGTTAACACATGCCCTGCAGAGATGTCAGAGACTGTCAGTATCCCCCCTTCCATCAAGGATGGGGTTCTCCCTGCCAGCTGCTGGGTGGTCCTGTTCCTAAACACCATTTTAATGTGTTCGCTAGGACCATTTCTGATTTCTTCAGTTACAAGAGTCAGAGTCACATTGGCATGCTATTGTTTTTACTTGGTGTAGTGTATTCAATAAGAACATCTACTTGGGAGTGAGGAATGCAGGGACAGGCAGAGGAGCAAGTTGAACTCCTAGCCAGTTACAACAGAGGCCTCAGCTAATCACAAAGGGAGCTCTAAATTTGGGATAGGCAAAGATATCCCTAATTGAGGCACTGGCCAGACCTGTATTTCCTACATTAGCCTTGCCATTAGATGGAGGGTGCAGTGGAGGGGTTATGAACTTGGGTGAAACAGCTCCCTTTGGCCAAGGGCATTTTCTGAGGGAGAAGCTCGGCGGAGGTCCATGAGCAGCATTTCCTGAAGCTGGGTTAGTGGATGCCTTAGTCCTAAAGAGCAACCTTGATGACATACCATAGTAGACAATATGAACAGTCGTACATTTTCTCTTCATGTCTCTCCTGCTTAGCAAAGGATAGCAAGAATGTGGAATAGAAGGGGGGAAAAAGGTAAAATGTGGTTAGATCTTAAACAGTTTTAACTAGTTCCTGGAATATTGATTGTTCTGCATATGGTAATGCTGACAGGAAAGATAGTGTGTTATATTTATTGAGCTTTAGAACCCTGGAAACCGAGGTTTGAATTCCATACTAGCTCTCTTGGGTAATAACTTTATCTCTAGCTCTCAGTGTCTCCCTCTGTTTAAGTGGTGTTTGTAGTAGTACCTCTCTTGAAGATTTGGGATATTTGCCTGGGACCATGGATCAGAAAATCTCTATCTCTATATTCTCTGCTGTTTTGGCAGGAAGGACTTAATACATTGGATTTCTACCAACAAATAGTCAGTCTGCCACACTGTGGGTGGGCTTGAATGGGGCCATCTACTCCCTCTCAAACAAGCATACTTAGAAGTATGGAAGGCTGGACTTGACTGGGGTGCATGCACTCTGTGCTGGTGAAATGGGCTTTTCTCTATGTGAAGCTACTTTCCTGGGAAAACTCACTCTAAATCCATTATATCTTATGCTCAATTGACCATCCCTGACCAACTAAAGCCCTTAGCCTGGACTCAAAAAACAAAACAAAACAACAACAACAACAAACAATGCCTATATGTGTGCACTTATCCATGTGCCAAATGCTCTCTGTAAAGGCCTCCACAACTTTAATAAACCAGAACATGCAGGCATATGTTACAATTTCAGAATCACTAATGACAGGAGTCAATTATAAAGGAACAATGAAAGCAAAAGAGAGCTGCCTCAATTTTGGATCCCTACCAGATTTTCAAGGAAAGCCAAGTGTTTTCTGAGCAAGTCACACCTATTTAATTAGCAATAATAAGAGCCTTTAGATGATCACAGAGCAATTAAATAGCTAAAGATAAATGACCTAAGAGGGTTAACAATTTAATCCTAACCAAAGAGCAAACAGAATGCAATCTAAAAACATGATCGCAAGCAGAATTGTAGGTTAATGACCTTGCACTTTATAATTTAATGGGGCACACATAGTACCAGGTTGGGAGTAATGGATTATAGGAAATAAATTACATATACTGGCATTTTATGAATAATTTATTCTAACACTAATTGCAATTAAATTGCCTTGTTTTAATAGGATCTAGTAATTAAGCCACAAGTGGCTTGGTGCCTGGTTCATGCCTGAGCTGGCATCAAAAAAAAAGTACTTGACTCAGCTAAAATGTTTGTGAATGTATCCCCAAAGTTTTTCTTTCATCAGGGTGGAAGTTGATGGGAATATTAATAATATGTAAAAGAATTACTTTGTTCTTTTTTATTTCTCATTTAGAATAGGCAACTGCATAGGAAAATCATTATAATATGTTGGTAAACTTGGGCCCTCTTTCATGCAAGAACCACTGTCAATGCCGACTTGATGTTCTTTCCAAGAGAGGATTGTTCCAGGTCATTCAATTGCACCTAATATATATATATATATTTTTTTTTTTTTAAATACTCTACAAGTGTTGCTCCAGTCAGGAAGGACATAATAATGGGTCACTTGATTTTAGCTGTGTGTATACCTCTCCTGGTTTCATCCAGGTCAGTGGTCCCCTTCTATGCACTCAGAACTTCCTGTGTATAGCTCCATAGCACTCTTCTCACCACATTCCAACCATCTGTTCATGGGCCTGCTTCTGTGGGCTTCTGTGGTATGGATCATGATTCACTGAAGCCCCAGATGTTGAAATAGGGGTTAATCTATTGAAGAAAGTACGAAAGGAAGGAAGAAAGGAAGCAAGGAAGAAAAGAAAAAGAAAATAACCTGTAATCGCTCCTTGTCCATTTTTAAACGTATATTTTTATTGATTTTGGAAAGGAAGGAAGAGGGAGAGAGAGATAGAAACATCAATGATGAGAGAGAATCATTGATTGGCTGCCTTCTACACACCACCTACTGGGGTTTGAGCCCACAACCTGGGCATGTGTTTTACCAGGAATCAAACTGTGACCTCCTGGTTCATAGGTCGACGCTCAACCACTGAGCCACACCACCAGGCACTCCTTCTCCATTTTTATTGTTATTCATTTTTTAAAATAATGTCTACCTTGTGCAGAGACCTATAAAAATTAAAAGAGAGAAGTAAACACACACACAGGCACACATAGAAAAGAGGTGGGTAGAAAATCCTGCTCTTAATAACTAAGAGTTGATTTGGCAAGATTTATACCCACAAAACAAACAAACAAATAAACAACAAAATTACTTGCCAAGCACTGCAGTGATAATCATATTTATTTGTTTCTCCCCCCACAAGCCTAGGCTGCAGGTATTATTGTTATTACCATTTTGTAGATGATGAAACTGAAATACAAAGAGTTTAAGAAATTCTCAAAGTATAAGTGATGGAGCCTGTTTTCTAAACAAGGTGCTCTTCTAAATAATATAATTATCATAAATATAGATGCAACACATTCAAGTGAAGAAGTCATTGCTAATTGTGAATTGTAGTGACCGGAGACAATTACACAGAAATGTGAAAAACTGTAAAGGGTCTTGTGTTTTTAGCCTACATGCAGGCTCACAAGCTGGCCAGCCAGAGTTTCATGGCTGGTAGAAGATACGAAACTTCTGGTTCAGAGACAGGGGACACTTTATTACTCACATCAAATCAGCATTTACATTGGGCTCTCAATGCCCGGTATTTATAGGATCACACTATAGAAAGGGAATCTGAGTTTGGGGAATGAAAATGTCTTATAATGGTCAGTAAGCAAAGGAGATCTTCTCCTTCAGTGGGAGATAGTATGTTTATCTTCCAAGGTGCTGGACCTGCCCTTTGCTATTTCTACCCAAAACTGTTAACAAGAATCTTTGGCAAGATAGTCCAGGAAGAAAGACAGTAACTGCTCACAAGACATGCAGAAACATAAGGGGCCTTTGGAGAATTGCCTCATCCTTTCTTTCAGAAAGTAACATTAACACAGAAACTCAATATACAGGGTGGGCCCAGCTGGCAGGGCTCAGTGGTTGAGCATTGACCTATGAACCAGGAGGTCATGGTTCCCTATCAGAGCGCATGCCCAGGTTGTGGGCTTGATCCCCTCCATTGTGGAGCCTGCAGGAGGCAGCCAATCAATGATTCTCTCTCATCATTGATGTTTCTATTTCCCTCTTCCTCTCCCTTCCTCTCTGAAATCAATAAAAAATAAATATATAAGGTTGGGCAAAAGTAGGTTGACTATGCTATTGTGACATTCTTTTGAGTTAATGCTATTGTAATAATCATAACATGCATGCCTTTTTTCATAAGAACAATTATAAACCCACTTTTATACAAATTAGATTCATTTTCCTTGATAATCTCAATGAGGGTCCCTCTGCCGGGAAAGAAGTATTTGTGCTAATACTTCTTGAAAAAGTACTTTCTGCAGGTGAGCAAATGGGCAAATGGCTTGGTGAGGATATGACGCCCCTGTACAAATAAGATAAAGGAACACCACTGAGCAGAGACAGCCCAACCTGAATAGCTTGGCACGTGCAACACTAGTTAGATTGTAACTCCTACTCACTCCTCACCCAGGAGCCTTTGTGTAGTGCGAAACTGGATAAAACTGTACAGAACAGCACTGATCTGAAAGAAA
Organism: Myotis lucifugus; assembly: GCF_000147115.1. Classification (NCBI taxonomy): domain Eukaryota; kingdom Metazoa; phylum Chordata; class Mammalia; order Chiroptera; family Vespertilionidae; genus Myotis; species Myotis lucifugus. Next base: position 1,578,311 of record NW_005871092.1, read on the forward strand.
AGGTTTTAAAAAATTCTCCTACAAATTTTCAGACATTTATATAATTTTACATACTTACAAAGATCATTTTATAGATATTCATACTCAGATTTGATGAATACTCCTCAAAGGGCGAAGAAAGGAAGTTGCTGCCAACAACCTGTATCAGTGGGAAGTGCCTACTGCTCCGAATGCAGCCTGACACCTTGATTTCTGCCTTGGAAAACTCTGAGCAGAGAACTCAGTGACACGGTGTCTGAATGTCTGACCGTGGAGCTAACAAATGAGCATTGTTTTAAGTTGATAAATTTGTGGTAATTTGTTACCCAGCAATAGATTAATACACTGGGTTTCTGGACTAAGTATGCACTTAAGCTGTAACATTTTTCTTCTGCTCAGGTCCACCAAGTGGTTTTTCTAATGATAGTTAAGCAGCAATTAGGTGAGGTAGGCCCCTCTCTTCTCTTGCTCAGCAACACATTGAGTTGCCAGTGGTAGAAGGCTGTAGGTTCCAAGTAGGAGCCACAGGACTTGTTACCTACCCATTTTTTCCCTTTATAGAAGTTTCATAGGAATATTTTCTTGGTTTCCTGATGCTTAAGTTGTCAATATCTAGTTGCTTTAAGCAGTTGTAACACCATGCTGCAGATGAACCAGAAAGAGAAATGCTTGGATGTTCATCTCATTTTGTTATTGAAATCCTTGTTCAGAGAAAATTAGTTTCTCCTCATATGAAAGTTGGAATCAATAGCCATTTCGAGCACCACTGTTTTAGTTAACAATATACTTCATTAAATTAGGGCCAGGGATGATGGAGATGTCCTTGGATCTTATTAATTATGAATAAGCTATTGTTTGGGGAAAACGAGATGGGTCTTATCTTGGCAGAGATCAGCCAGGCTGTGCCTCAGGAGGGACAGTTTTCTGAGTCAGCCGATGATCAGATTTGGCCTTGCTGATCCAGGCGCCAATCTAATGCAATCACAATCTTCTGGGCTCGGCCTGACTCACTGGGGAGGACAGCTCCCTACAAGGCAGGCCCTGACCTACAGGAAGCCCCTGGGGGAAAGTAGGAGAGAGAAACTAAATAGAACAAAGCTAATATGGAGCCAAATGAAAGTTGGGAGATAGCTGGTTGTCTTAGACAAAGATCTTTAACCATTACATAGAAACATTATTATTATTCATTATATCTACTAAGAACAATTATGTTTTTGTATTAGCTATTATTTGGAGGGTACTTCCTTAGTGACAGGTACTGGGCTAAGATTTTATATATATTTCATTTAATCCTACAACTACTCTTAGACATGTAACCACTGGATAAACAAGTGGGTGGGTTGCTCCTTATATATAGGAGAATAGGAGTTTCAGTGTTAGGTGTTTTCATCTGGTATTTTGCCACAGACCAGTATAATATAGTGTATCAGTGTATAAGCTCCAGAGTTTGGGTTTAAATCGCATCCAAGCCTCCTAGTTTCTGGGTCATCTTGAATATATTTTATCTCTCTAGAACTTTATTTTATGCTCTATAAAATAGGGATAATGATAATCAGCTACCACTAGGGGCAGTTGGAAGACTGAATGAGTTAGTGAAAGAGAAGAAGTAAATGTAGTATCTGACTTCAGTAAATGCTCCAAACATAGTAGATAAAGAAAAATAAAATGGTGAGCCTGGATATGACCAAATGAGCTTAAGGGCCCAAATGAGAAGCCACATGTTAAGGCTGTTTCTTACCAAAGTAAAGATCATATGTAATTCAATCATTAATCAAAGGGTCTACCTAAGAACTACAATTCAAAGGGGCCACTCCAGTGAAGCTGGGATATCTGCAACTGAGGTGACCAGATAACAAGGGAGGTTTTAAGCAGAGGGTGGGAATTAGAGCCTTGCATTATATCAGATCTGACATGCAGGTGGCTGAAGTCACTGTAGGTCCCCTGGCCAATGATCTCAGCAGGGGTAGAGTTTTTAAAGGGGTGATATTAATCTGGGCACCAAAAAATAAAAAGGGAGAGCCAGATATTTTTCACCAAAATCTAATAGCCATTCCATTATCTTCATCCTTACCATAAGACTTATTTACTCTTTCATCTGGTCACACTTCATCCTTAGAATAAGACTTTGGCCATTGTAGTCTTTCCTGTGGATTAGATCTGTGAATGACCCTCCCTACATGCAACATCAGCTAGACAATTTGGAAAATACATTCACTCTATTTTAGGAAACTGCAAATCAATGCCCACTAACGTTGGCACCTTGAAGTGCATATTATAGAGTGTGCTCTCATCCTAAATCCGTTCCCCCAACATAATCTCTGCGGAAACCAGACCCATAACAGAAAACATAATAGGAGAAGCTAGCCGAGTAGGATATCTAGCATGGAAAGAAGAGTGAGTCAATGGGATCCCAAATGTTTGAGATTCAACTCAGAAGACACAGACTTAAATTCCAAATGGTGGATATGAGAGGTGAGACAAAGTCAAGATTGGGGCCCCCAGTATCAGAACATGTACACCCAGAATTATGGAGAATTCCAGTCCCAAAGGATGCAGATGAGGACTATAGAGTGTAACACGAGGAAAGAGACACAGAGAAACCATGAGATGAGGCTGTTAAACTAAGAGAAGTTCAAGTCAATCTTTCAGAGGCTTGGCATTCAACATTCTTTGTGTCCGTGGGAAACCTCACTGTGGTCCCTCCATCTACCCTCTGCATTTGCCACAAAACGAGCCATGACTAGAGAGTAGCCTTGTGTTCATTCTGAAAGCAGAGGTTGAGCAGGAAACTAACATTTTTTTCTCAATTGAGCCAATGCACAGTAGTTGATGCTATGAAAATGATTCAGAGAAATACCCACCTTCCCTCCAATATCTGTGGGTGTGTGGGTGTACTTATTCTAAACTGACTGGAGAAGTCACAGAGAAGCTGTCTTTCTTTTTCCTTCATCTGAACTATGACATGATGCCTTTTTCCTAGGAAACCATTGCAGAGGTGAAGTGTCGGCCTCAGAATCCAGTGGAATAAATACAGAGCTCTCTAGTGGCAGAGCCCAGGGTGTGGAATCCAACGTGTTCTCCTATTTGCTATGAGGTTCTGGCTTAGTTGTTTCAATTCTCTAAGCTTCATTTCCCATGTCTCTAGCATGGGTAAATGAGTAAATATTTTCTGTGGGTTTTGTAGCACCTTAAATATAGTCATCATAGAGCTTCTAGTCTGTTCCTGGCACATGGTAGGTGACTTCTGTTTGCTCATACAGTGCTTTTGTGTAAATTAAAGAAAGAATCCCTTTCTTTGGGAGGCCAAGTTGGCAGGTGGAATAGGGCAGGATTCCAGACACCATTTTTCTCCTCAGCTGGTGCACTTGTGTGATGTACTAGTAAAACCTGCATAATAGTATACGGAAGCTCTGCATACTCAACAATCATTAACTGACACTATTCCAATGCCTTTGAAGATGACACATGTCCAGTACATTTCCTTCAGAAAACAGCACAGATTTGTGCATGAAACTTAGCTGATATTTTCCCTGGTGTTTTTTCCCTCCATTGTAAACATTATTTCATAAAAAGAGGCATAGTACAGGTGAAAGCAAAAGTGTCCTCAATGTTTCAGCTAGATAGAAAAATCAATGAAATTCAAGGTGTTGTCAATATCAACAATTTTATCTCAGTAGGTGTCATCAAGAGTGGTTTGCACCTATTACAGATTGTTTTTCTAACCTGATGAGTGGTCACTCGTCACCCTAATGACTGACTACGAAGCAGATTAAAATTAAAACACATCCATATCTATGGTAAACGTGGCTACCAGCTGGGAGGCAGTTAATCTATCTGTAATGCAGAGTTCATAATTCAAATGGAAATTGGAGAAAAAATGGTTTGCTTAATTTCATGTACATGTCGAGTTCAGGTTGCTGACAGATTTATGAGATGACACACGCTGCCACTTTTTACACACTGACGATTTTTACTCACTTCCTACTGGGAGAAGCAGATCAGTTCATCTTCAGGCCCTTTGGACAATCTTTCCCTGGGTCTCAGGAGACTTTAAATCTGTCAGAGAGGAACTTATTCCATCTGATTTGATGTTACAAATGGTAGCAGTCTGAGGCCCTGAGTTGCAGCGGCTCTAGAAGTGACAGACTTTCCCAAATGGCATTTACCGGAATGACACTGTGAAACAGCCTTCTGCCATACAACTCCAGACCACTGATGACACTGTTCAGCCACATTGGGTTCTGTTTTGACTTTTGGGGGACGTGGAGGTGATAGTAAAAAGAACTCACAGTCGTGTGATCCTCTCATCTCCAGATCCAAGGGGGCAGTAAAAAACAAAAAGAGAGCTTCAAGTCCATGCTGAGATTTTAGAAATGTCATTTGGGAGAAAAGACAGGAGCAATATCTTTACTCCACAGTAGGCAACTCCTAGTTGTGTGTTGAAGCATTCTAGATTGGAGAGGTTGAGAAAAGCTTCAATCAAAATTCTAAAACCTTTATCTGGGCAAGGAAGACCATGACCAAGCCAAGAATGGCAATGCTTCTTTAAAATGAGCTTTCTAGGGTTTGTTTACATCTGTCCACCACATAAAGCAGTGTTTAATGACCCAACTCTACAGGGGTGGAGGAGGGGAGAAGCAAAGGGTTTTCCATGAGGAAAGTTTAAAATGCCTAGAACACAGTAGGTGCTCACAAAGAGGTCCTCCCTCCTACCTCACAAAGGATACCCTAGTCTTCTCCTACCACTACTGAAGAAGAGTTAATTTGGCTCAAAGAGGAGCTACACCAGCAGGCTCTCTGAGTGCATGATAGCTGCTCCTTCATCAATAGCTAGGGTTTAAAAACGTGCCTCACCCCCTGTCTCCTCCCCTCCAGAAACCAGGAAAATACATACCACAATGAATACAGAAGCACTTTATTAAGGTACCACACCAGGTATGAATGTATGTCCCAGCTCACTGTTCTACATGAGAGAAGTCATCCGAGGAACTATAGTAGCCAATGATGAGGGTAGAGAAAGGAGCAAAGAAACAAGAGGTTGCAATTTCCTAAGTCTCAATGAAGTTCACGTTCTTTATAGAAAAACATGAGCATCATTTGCCAGATATTATGTCCTTATCACCAATATGTCATTAAAGAGCAACACTCAAAAGACACTTAAATCCTGTCCCAATAAGGGGCAGAAGAGGCTAAACTCTGAGTTATATTTGAACAGGAAAAGCCCAATGCTGAGAAAGTGGTGATCATTCTTGAAAGAAAGAAAATGAGGGGAAAGAAAAAAAGGAGAATACAGAGAGGAACATATTGCTAGAGGCAATTCCTTGACCTTGAATTGTAAATATCAGAACAATGTGAGTGCAGAGAGCAGATCGTAGAGGGAACTTCATGTTTTCAATGACCAACTTGAAATTTTCTCCCTGATTGAGAGACTTGAGGTGAAATTTAAGGTTCGTGGTTGTTTTTTGGAGTCCATTTGTCCTGGGTCTGAATACTAAAATAGCGGTTCCTTGATATGGGACCACAAACAAGCCACTTTAATGCTCCAAATTTCGGCTTCCTCCTCTTTAAAATCGGGATAATATTAGTAATTATCTCAAAAGACTTCCTGAGGAGTAAACAAGCCAGTATATGTAGAGTATTTACCCAACTGCCTGGGTAATATTTATTATTCTTACTGTTATTATGTCATCATCATCACCACTTACTACACAGAGACTTGAAGAGTCATAAATGGCCTTCCTGGAAAGTCTCCTAGTATTCTGCATTTTCTGAGGTTGCTGTCAGCTTGGAGTTGGTCATTTACAACTCAGGGCACCTCTTAGACCAGTGGTTCTCAACCTTCCTAATGCCGCGACCCTTTAATACAGTTCCTCATGTTGTGGTGACCCCCAATTTCATTGTTACAAATTGAATATAATTAAAGCATAGTGATTAATCACAAAAACAATATGTAATTATATATGTGTTTTCCGATGGTCTTAGGCGACCCCTGTTTGAGGGTCATTTGACCTCCAAAGGGGTCGCGACCCACAGGTTGAGACCCACTGTCTTAGACTATGTAAAGGCCTTGAAGCCTCCAGAATTTGGCCTCCAGAAATAGAGACACCTCAATGGAGAAGGTGCCCTAAACAGAGGACACTCATTGAATCAAACAACCCTTAGGACTTTATTTTAATCTCCAACAGATTACTGACCAAGAGTCCCTGATTCCAAACAGCCTACCCAGTTGGTTTTAGGATTCTCACTAGTGGAGACAAAGACTCTATAAATAAATGAAGCAGCAAACCACACAGGGCAGGCAGCTGCAGGCTTTCAGGAGCATTAATTTTACTTAATATTAGAAATGTTAAATGCTGCAAATACATACAAGCATAACAAATAGAAAGGCACAAAGTGATCATTAGAGTTATAATGTGTATCTGAATATGCAATCAGAACAGGCACACTGCAAACAAAGCCCTATGTAAATGCTAAATACCTCACCATTTACTCCTACAATGATGTGTCATATTGCTAGACTTTAGTACTTTATGTTCTCTGCTGGTATGAAATCATTAATCTCATTTATACAATTAGGCAGAATACCCGGGGTCCAAATGAGGGACCAGAAGAAAAAACAACAACCCTGGAATTAAAGACAAGTGATGGGTCATTTTTCTCTAAAGCTGTGATGATGCTTTGCTAAATAATACATATTTTCCTGAACCCTGTTTTAAACACTGCACAATCCACCCTGAAAAGAATTGATTATTGCCACATCCATTGTTTTGAGTTGGGCAACCCACACATCGCCTTGACCTACATATTTCCAAGTCCCAGAATGAAGCTGGGTCCTTCAAAGGCCTCGTCTAGAACATCTGCTTTTCAACCAGTCCTTATAAGATCCCTTGTTTTCTCAGTGTCACTGAAACAGGATAGGGAGGGAAAGCTTCCACTCTGAGGGGTTGTCCATTTTAAAACTGTGGCCTTTTCATCAGAGTGGTCAGTTGTATCTCAATGGTGAACACTATGATTCTGAAGCCAGACAGACCTGGTATGAACCCCACCTTCATCCCAGTCTAAATTACCTTTGAGCAAGTGACTTCATATCTTTGAGTCTATTTAAAACGGGTGTAATATTATTACCCACTTTCTGGGTTATTGGCAAGAGTCTTTATTTCATTAACAAAACAATATATTCAGAATGAGAAGGGGGGAAAGTAGAATGTAAAGAAAGAAAAGAAAAATCCAGATACATCTTTTAATAAAAGACCTGCAATGGAAGAGTCTGAAAGAATGCTGTCCATATTTTGAGGTCTCCTTCTAGAAATTAATTGAAAATGTCTCAAGAAAAATGTGAATTTGAAAGAGACAGAACCTCCTTCTAGCATTCTGAGACCCTAAGGTTCCATGGGTAACAACAATTCACTTTTTTGTATTGATGCTGGTATGTTGGTACTGGTGGTGTTGGTGTTGTGTGTGCACGTGTGTGTGTGTGTGTGTGTGTGTGTGTGTGTGTGTGAAAAACATTAACCTCCCAGAGAAAGAAATGTAAGAACCTTGGCTGTTCTCTCTAGCAGAGAAAGTCTTCTTCTGGAAAGACTTTAGAGAAAGCCTTTGTTCCTTTTGTGCAATCATAAGGCATAGTTTTAGGGGAATTTACCAAAACAGTAGCCTAATGCAACTTTAATGACTTTTATGAACCACTATGGCAACACATATCCTCTGAACCATTAGGGAAAGCCTTTCATTCCAACCTGAGTCTTCTGGGATCACTCCTTAGCATCATTAGGTAGCACTTTGAGAGGCAACTCTTCTCTCCATTGTGGTGAAACCAGACAACCCATTTAGTCCCCAGAGAGGAGCTTGGACCAAATACAACTATGCTTCAGTGAGAGCAGAGAAACATTAAGCCATATACACATGTCCTGTTTTGCCTAGGACAGTCCCAGTTATTCCTTTTGTCCAAGCATAATTATGAAAACTCCCTTACTTAACTTACAAGTAATAAATTATGGTTATTCTACCATTAAGTCATTGTCTGTTTTGACAACCCCCCACTCCAATTAAGTAGCAGGTAAAAAGAGCAACCCATATGTTTAAAATGGGGATACTACTATAAACTTCTTCATAGGATTATTATGAATATTAAATATTAAATGAAACTATAGAAAGATTATGCACACAGACTCTCCTGACATATCATAAGAATATACACTCTTTCTGTACACACACACACACACACACACACACACACACACACAATTAAATTGTAGGTTTTCAAGATTAGAGGAAGTCATGAAAAGTACTAGACATGGTACTTCCTGGGATGGACAGTGTTGAATAGATAGGGCAACTTTAAGATGATGTGATGCCAAACTTGGAGAGATATGGGCATCTTGATCCTCACAGGGCCTACTGTTCAGTGGGGTTAGTGACTCTGTAGGAGTCTGTGGTGAGGGTGCCCTTGCCCATCTCAAGCTTTACACCACCTTGGAACAAAAAGTTCTAAGTGATCCGGAAACATCCGTCTCTCCAAAAGGCAGGAAGACTGGCTTTCCCAGGAGCTTACTATCTGTTTGCCAGCCTCCTCCAGGGGAATATAATTCTCAGTATTTACAGAAGACTTACAGCCCTGGGACTTGATTTGCTCCATGAATATGCAGCAAAGGGTTCCTAGGGTAGGAGTTCTGCTGTGTGAAGGGTGTTGGTGTTGTACATGTGGCTGTAAATCATGTCTTTTTGTATTAAATTCTCAGTTCAGCTGACTCAGACCTCAGGGATGAAGAGGAAAGAGAAAAATGTGCTCTGCTACCTTTGATTCCCTATTCTTTCTATATTTCTACATTGCACAAAGCTTCTCCAATCCTTGAAATATTTTCACTGCAGCATGGAGTCAGGAGGAAAGATGATGTGAGTTTCCCCAACCCTCACCATTAAATGATGGTGAAGAAAATGGTAGTTATGGGTTTTTACTAATAATGAAATTCTTGTTCAGATTCAAATGACAATAACAAATCATAACATATGCTACTTTCAAAATACATATTGAAAACAAGATGTGAAGTAACTGTAATGAACTGAAACTATAAGGTATAAGATATATTATACAATATGAAGTAAAATGAACAAGATTTAGGAAAAGCATTAATTTGATTAAATGTAAGTTACTTTTATAATTTACGCATGCTTACATTGATAGTTGCCACCACCCCCCTCTCTCTTCTGTGTCTCTCTCTGTTTCTGTATCTGTATTGCCCCTCCCACTCCTACACCCACAAACACACTAACACAAAGTACAATACAGTGCAGTGTCTGTATTCTTGGGCAACTTTATCTACATTTTCCAAGTGTTTTGCAATGTGGGGCTCTGGAATGATGCAATACAAATCATCTAGGATGCTAATTTTTAAAAAAGATCCTGAGGCTTTAACTGAAACCAGTCTTGGATAGAAGAGGAGTAGCAGGAATTATAAAATAATTCTTCGAGTGACTTTTATGCAGATGGACCACAGAGCACACTGAGAAACACTAATGATTCTTCCATGATTTGTTTGGGAACAGCAAGATTAAAGCATGTCTAGGAAGGATGGGAAAACAGACATTGGTCAGGTGTTGCTGGTGTTTCTGGCAAAGCTTGCTCTTCTGGAAGAGCTATGAGACCTGCCATATCAGGGACCTAGGGTATTGCTCTTGACAGAATACTCAGCAGAGTTTGAATTCTATTTATTCACCTTGGCTAGGCTTCACTGAACAGGGGATGTGGGTAGATAAGGGGAAAAGAAATGCTTCCTCATAGTATTTTAGTGGCCAGGCACTTTAAGCAATTCAGGGAGCTATTTAGTGTTTTGTGTCTTCAGAACTAGGGGTTTCCCAGGACGTGAAAACTTATGTCTAGAGTATCTCCAGATAGATGGGCAGAATAAAAGCCTGTCAAAGGTGTCCAGGTCCTAGTCCCTTGAACTTGTGAATGACAGAAAGAAATTAAGGTTGTGAATAGAATAAAGGCTGCCAATCAGGTAAACTTGAGATGGGGAGACAATTTTGGATTATCCAGGTGGACTCAATGTAATCACAAGGTGTAATTTTTTCATTGTCATGTAACTTTAAAATGGTTAAAACCTGATAAAAGCCTAAGATCCTTTACATTCACGTATCAGGTATAAGATGTGAAGACTATTGAACCATTCAAGTCCCAGATACTTGCTGCAACATTTTCCTAACAATCTCTTAGAGGGTTTTGTTTCATAAAAGCCTGCTCTGACAAGGATTCTATTAAACTTCATGTTTCCACACACTATTTATACTTATAAATACTTATGTAATATTTGTCTTTCATTAGACTGTAAATTCAATGACAACAGAAACTACACTTGTTTAATCCATTACTGAATCCTATTCCCTAGAATAGTACTTGGCATTCAAAAGGTGCTCAATTGATATTAGGCAAATGCAAATAAAATTAGATAATATATAATATGCATAGAAAAGGAAGAAATGCAAATAAAACTAAACTTTTATTGGCCTTGGCTTTGGGCTCAAATTAATAGAGAGTCCAAATAGTCGCTTACAAGAATGTCAGGAAATCTGCCATTGTAGCCATAATTAATAAATTTCCCTGACCCTCAATTTTTTTACTGTAAATATTAGAGCATTGATGATTACTGAAATCCCTTATAGGACTAACCTCATAGATCCAAGAATGATATGCTCTCCCCAAGGTATTACCGTTTAATACATCACAATTCTGATACATAATGATTGATATAGAATTACAGGGCATGCTTATAAATCGTGACACTTAAGACTGTTTATTTCCCCTTCTCCTTCTGTTCCTTTCCTTCCATACTTCCATCTATTCACATTAAATGCTTGCTCTGTATGTACTTGCCGTACAGAAGTTCAGAAATGTCTTATGTACTTTCCTTGACTGAGGCATCCATGATCTGACTAAAGTCTTTATCTTTGATGCGATTCAGATACTAGTCAGGTGTTTGTTTCATTAAGTGGCTTAAAACATATTCTGACCTTGCTGCATTATGTAAATGAGAGCTTAATTCACCTTGAAGCATTATTTTTGGGAATTAGAACTTTGATCTCAATGAGGTAGCCCAACACACATTGAAGAGGGACTTGGCTCCCATAATTCTTTCTTTTAGTCTTTTGCCTTTGAAGAAAGGTTCATGTGCTTGTGTTTACTTACTTGACAGATTTCCTTGCCTTCAGCTAAAGATAAAGTTTCTATAGCATACTGACTTCTTTGATGATGTATCCAACCATATATTCTCTCCCCACCACCCCCATTTTAGACCTGTAGGTATCATAGCTTATCCATTGTTTCACAGTCATTAACACAACAATGATCAAATAGAAAGACCCCAGGCAGAGACCTGACAAAATCAAGAAAAGAGATGATGGTTGGAACTGATTTGTAATTTAATAGTATTTTAGCATACTGGTTTTTGACCTTAAGGGGAAGTTGATGACTTGAATAGAGTTTTCTTTCTAAACCTTTTTCTTTCTGCTTCAAAACCTTGACTTTTTTTTGCCCTTACTCTCCTATATTTGCTTATCAAAAGCATGTTTCAAAGCCAGAGTTCACTTTGGTAATGTTTTTTTTTTAATTGTATGGGAACTCACATTTTTCTAAAATATATTTTTATTGATTTTAGAGATGAGGGGAAGGGGGGGAGAGGGAGAGAGAGATAGAGACATTGATGAGAGAGAAACATAGATCTGCCACCTCCTGCACGCCTCCCTAAAGTGGGTATGTGCCCTGACCAGGAATGGAACCAGTGACCTCTTGGTGCATGGGTCGACCCTCCACCACTGACCTACACCAGCCTGTCTGGGCACTGACTTTAATTGGACTCTGCCGAAGGCCCTCCTTGTCAGGATAAAATATAGTCCAGTAATGCCTGCCCCCTCTCTCTTCCACCGAAAGCACTCACTCTAAGTAGGAGAAAGTGCATCTTTGATTTCAATTGCCTCAAAGTAGCCTAATAATAACAATATTTTAATTATACAGTCCAATAAGTAAGACATTTCTGTCAATATACATCTGGATTCAAACACCACCACCTACAGACATTAGTGGTGAAATTTTAGGCAAATCATTACCTTTTCTAAGGCTCAATTTTTCCTCCCATTAACAAAATTGGTTATAGTACCTCCCAGGATCATTGTGAGAGCTAAATAATGTGCTTATAAAGAAATTACTGGCACACACTGTGTATGTAGTAAATGACTGTGGTGGATATGTGTATTCTGGTTGTCCCTGCTATTGCTAAGTAAACAAGGAAACGCCTTAGGCTTTGGCTAGAGACAGTAAGCAGACCAACAACTGAAAACTCTGTAGTTTGAGATATGGTCAGGGCTGCTAATGATCTTGGTCACCACCACCATCCCCCTTCCTTTTCAGTCTTGAAAGGACTGAATTGTTATAACCAGAATTGTTATATTGCCAGTATGCCTTCTTCACACAGCCAGGGGAGTCCTACATTTGCTTTCTAACTCCCCTCCTTCCATATCTGTTATTACTCAGTGATCTTCTTCTACCTCTTTCTTAGAAGTTCATGGTTCATTCGAAATAGCCTCTCTTCACTAACTTTCCGTATTTCCTAAAGCTGCTGCCAATAGGAGACTAAAACACTAACATTATAGACACTATAATCATGGCCCCATACAAAAACATTTTTGGAGTTGCATAATTAGATATATCAATCTGTCACCCAATGAATATAAACCTGATACTGTTTGTCCCAAGGCATTTTTCTAGAAATGACATTATGTCATTCTCAGCATTCAAGGCTGGGTCAAAGACCCCAGAACTAGGACTTAGTCATTTAGCAGCATTGAGAGGTTAGTTAATACAACCCCCTCTCTCCACTGGTGGCAGTTTCTGAACTAATTCAATAATACTTCTGTAAGAATATATCTCAGAAGCTTCTAGAGACAACTTACTCTGGACATCAATCAAATACATCACCAAGTTTAGCAGTGACCAATTTCTCTGCTTCTGTGACTTGATTCTGATCTCAATTTTCTCATTATTTATCTATATAGAAATCACTATACACAGAAATTTACACTTTTGTAAATGGGAATATATCCAGCTTCATTGTCAGATCAATTTTAAATCATATACATTCCCTCTCACAGTTTTGTATTCTATGAATGTAAACCACCTCTTTCCTCTTTCCCTTCCCCCTCCTCCTTCATCTTCTATCTATCTATCTATCTATATATCTATCTATCTATCTATCTATCATCTATCTATCTATCTATCTATCTATCTATCTATCTATCTATCTATCATCTATCATGTCCCTCCCTCATTCATTTGTGTATTGTAGCCTCCAGCATGGTAAATGTGAAATGTGACATTCTCCCTCATAAGCTGGGGAAGAGATGGGACCTCAAGCACCATTATACTAAAAGAGCCCTAGATGTCATTTGTCACTTCAGGGCTTAGCTATTAGAAGTCCTGCTTTCCCAGGAAGGCCATGCTGGTGATATCAAAGGAACAGAGATGAATATGGATGTCCAGGTGTTAAATTAAAATGTCAGCCCTGACCTTTGGAGGTCAGGGCCTTCAGAGGCAGCATGATCAATGGTCTCTCAGCCCTCATATGTAAAATACACATTTTTATAAATTGAAGCCTCAGACAGAAGGGAGGATGGTGTGGAGGTGGTTGCAGGGCAGGATGTCAAAGGCACTGTCTTCCAGAATAGCATCACATAATTATGCCAGCTCAACACACTGATTAGAGGATGGTTTGGGTTATTTAGTTATAAGCTTTTTAGCAAATTAAATTTACATGACAGATTTTATGGTAATGCATTAGTGGCTAGAAATCTTCCAGAAAGTTTCAGAAGAAAGCTAGGCAAGCATGCAAGGTATCCCAACAGAGTCTTTTTGTCCCACCTGATGAATTTTATCTTACCAGTCCCCAAAGTAAGTTCAAGGGGATAAAGCAGATGGAGACTTTCACCTCAAACACCTTCACTTACCAAAACTTCCCTAAAAAATAACAGAAACTTCAAGGTCTTTTGATTGGTAATTCCCTATTTCATGGGGCACAAAATCAAGGAGAAAAATAACCCAAAGCCACCAGTTGCTGGTTATTTTAATTCTAGTACCTGCCGGGTTCTAGGAGGGATTCCCACATTCCCTTCCACCCACCACACACATTAGATATACACATCCAAGGATGGGTGCTCCTGGGGTGGGGAGGGGGTTGACTTCCTACAGCAGAAATAATGACTGTTTCTTAGATGCTTCATGGATAAACCAAAGCTACTGTCAAGTCTTAGTTGTCTAGTTGGTGAAACACAAGCACCCAGGTGATCCTTATACCCATCTAAGTTTGAAAACCACTGCCCTAAGCTATTTTTTCCAACATTTTCTGTACTTGTTAATTTTATTAGGTCAGCAGTGCCCAGTCCTGATTGAGGAATTGAGATTGCCAATGAGAAAGTCCTGGTTTCTGAATATACTCAACTATGTTTAGTCTCCTTCCCTCCCTCCCTCTGCCAGCTGGGCAACTCCTTGCATTAGCAGTGCATAGGGGTGTTGTGCCTACTGTGCTAACATGATGACATCCTGAAACCTGAATATGAAAATGTTCCATTGCCCTTTCCCCAGGAGGGATCATAAAGCTGCTACTGCCAAGAATAAGGAAGCTCAGCAGGAGGCGATGGTTCCCCATCTTGGCTGTGCATGGACACCATTATTGAAACTTCAGAAACAAATGCCTAAGCCAGGTCTCACCACAAGACAATCAAATCAGAATCTCTAGGGCTGAGGACATAGCATTTCCTTTCTTAGAAGGACCCATTCAAGCATTGTAACTTCTGTTCTCCCATACACTTTGTGTAGATTGTTATTTTTGTATTGGTCACATTTCTGTAATTATGTAGAAGTAAGTGTCATTAATCCACCTCCCCATGAGGACCTGTGGTGGGGACTGTATCATCAGTACAGACATTAGGCATCTAGAATATAAGCATATCTAATAGTATATTAAATTCTTTAGAAAAGCCTGTAATTGCTTTAAAATAATCAGTGGAATATCAAAGTTTACTTTATACTTCCTGGAAGAAAATCTCTGAACATATTTTGCAAGTCTGTCTCTCCATTTCTGAAGCTAAAGAATTACCCTAGCACATTTTAGCTACAACTCAGAAGTAGTCTTTTGACTAAGCACTAATAACATTTCTAAGTCATAAACAAACCAAGATTTATCACTTGTCCTGGGGTTGGCACTGCCATTATTCTTAATTACCCCTGAACTCTTGCACATGATTCACTATTTCCCCAGAGAAGAGAAAGGAGCAGAGTTCTGCTTTAGGAAAGGATGATTCTTCCTGAGGTTACATCTTGTGTACTCCAACTATCTCCCCTGGATGTTTGTTGTTGTTTTTGTTTTTATGTGTGTGTTTTCCCTTTTATATTTGCAGCATTTTATGGGAAAGGTAATGGCATGCCGTGCTAGGCAGTACATTTAAAAAATAAATAAACCTTTGGGATTTTGTTAGGAAGCCATTGCACCCTTCAAATTGCACATCAAACAAGAATTGCCCCCACGTTTAGCTCTGGTCCTTAGTTACAGAGGGCTGGTCCTTAGTTACAGAGGGGTGAGGCCAATGGGGAGTGAGAAGCAGAATCTCTTTCCACCCGGATACCTTTTGGTGCACAGGAAGTCATCCAACTAACTGATCTACACCAGCCAGGACAACCTTTCTTTTATTTTGATAAATAACAAAAATATGTGGTACTGGGCTTTCCTTTTGGTGTGCCACCAACCCCACAAACATATCAGAAGTTTGATCCAGCTTCTCAGCCACTGAGTTAGAAACTGGAATTCAGCAGCCCCAACTCCCTGGCTAATACCATTGGATTTTCTCTCATATATCTTGGCTCCATTACTTCTCACTGCCTTATATGCTCTCAATACATTCAAATACTTTCTATCTATCTATCTATCTATCTATCTATCTATCTATCATCTATCTATCTATCTATCTTTCTATCTATCTATCTATCTATCTAGCATCTATTGATTTCTTTCCAATATTTTAGCTGTTATTGAGGGCACATTGGTCAAGAATAATAAATTAAGACATTATTAGGAGAGGAAACCATAATTCAAATCTTACTAGATATGGTAATGTGCCCATTTAACTACTATATTTTCAGTCTCCTTCAGTTTATTTTTTGAACAATTACATGTACATAGAAGTTGCTTCATACAAGGAAAGTTTCTGAAAATAATTGAGCTAGCCCCTTTGGTACTACTCCTTAAAGGTCTCTATCACACAGGCATGATTTCCATAGCGTCAAAAATCATCTTGCAATATAAGACACATGCAGGTGCATGATATGTAATATGAATGGCAGAAAACAAAACATTTAAAAAGTAAAAGTTGTATCTAAATACAATTTCACAGAACTGTTAACACTTGACTAAATATTCTTCACCTGAGATAAACAGACTTTTGTACATCAGTCTAGAAACTGATAACAGAACTCAGGACATATTTTTCCACCCAAGTGTATAACCAAGTATAAGCCAACTTCTCAACATTAAGTTATTAGCTGATTAGAAGAATGCTTGTACAGAATCGGGTGGGTTACATTACATAATTACATTTCATCTCCTGTATTACTAGCTATTTCTCCTACCAATATTTCTAGCCATGCCTTTGCTGTCTTCCTTTCATCCTTTTTCTGTAGTAATAGGTTTGCTTAGGGTCCCATAAATATTCTTTCTACTAATGATATGAGTTGTGTGACAGCTAACAGCTCACGTTATTTACAGCCCTTGATTTTTAGAGTAAAACAGGAAACCATCAAGCATGATTTACTCAGCTGCAGCACACAGGTACTCCAGTCCTACTGAGGAAGAATAATTGTTATGATTATTTAATGATATATACAATGTCTGTTATTAGCTATTTAGTGATATATGAATACTTGAGATCGGCTGCTTCTAGTGCCGGTGAAACCAACTCATTTTTCAATCAAACCTAATTGCCAATGCTGGTAGATGGAGAGAGATTTCACTCTTCTCCTCAGATTTATTGGATGGCACCATTCTTGCCAGATCTCACATTAACATGTAATCTATATTAATGTTGAGGTGTTATATTTATACCAGTGAGATAAAGCCTAACCACTAACATGCCCATCTACGGGAGCAAGAAAATAGCGGGAAAGAAGATATGTTGAAAAAAGTAATTTGCATGTGATTTTGGAATCACATTTGGAGGAAACAGTAACCTGAGGAGTGCTGCTTCTAGGTTCTCTGTTCTTAAAGGAGCAGCACCCACATATAAGGTATAACACATAACTTACATGATCGCCTGCATGCAATCATGCAGGGTCATTAAATGAGTCAGTGAAAAAAATGGAATGAGGTAGTTGGGCCCAGTGTCTAAGTCACTCCTCCACATTTACTGGGATTTAGATGCATACTGTGTGGTGTGTCAGAACAGGGGACCCTTCCCAAGCTCCAACTCCCCCTCCCACCCTGTGGGAATATGGTGAAGGCCATCTGTAAGGCGTTGGGAGCCTGGCCATCTCCTCTGTCGAAGGAAGCCAGAGGCAAACTGCTTCTAGATATGATCCCGACTTGCAAACAACTGCAGAGAAACAGCCAGCATTCTGATCTCACACAGCTTGCCCGACAGCACGTCTCCCTCCCACATGTCCTATTTGCTTTGTTTTCTGGACCCTGAATTGAGAAAGCCAGTGTTGCAGGAAACTTCACTGACCGGCCACCACCAGTGTGTACCTAACTCCTAATGAACCATATCTTCACATCCAGCCCCCCAAGTTATTTCAGTGGAATGGGCGACCAATATGCTGAAGTTTTCTCAGACGGACCTTGGTTCTTTGCATAACACGTACCTAATGTAGTCAAGGGAGAACTGACTCCTTTAACTCCCTACATCCTTCATTTTGTAGTTAGTGCAAATTACATTCTGTATTGAATAGTAGGTAACATTAAGAAAAGAGGCAGAATTAGCCTTAGGCACCAGAGTGCCTGAGAACTCCATCCCTCTGTTAGACATGGGTTTGAAATGGTCTGTCTCCTATAAAAAATTCCCTGAGAAGTTGTGTGCTACTCTGGGGGGTAGAGGGATCTACAGAAATTCACCAGCCTTTCTGCTGCTGTTTTCTTCCCCAACATCTCAGCTATTACAATTTAGAGCTTTTTTTAAAAAAAATTTATTATCACTATGTTTTCCTTGATATCTACCAACACTGTGTAGTAAGACAAATTATTTAACCTTTCTTTGACTCAGTTTCCTTTCTTTAGAATATGAGATAATAATAATATTTATTTTAAAGTATTATTGTGAAAATTACATAAGTTATATGACATTTACTTGAATCAGAACCTGAGTGAGATAATGTAAAATTCGCATGTTAATAATTCCTTCCTTATCACTATCATGCTGATTATGGCTGATTACCATAATTGTCATCATCAGCAGTAGCATTATCTGTCTATTGATGGATTGATCAGTTGATCAGCATCCTCATCACTGACCCTGATCCTTGAAGTCTGAGTGTTAGATAATTGATTTACAAAATTGGAGAACTTGTTGCCTGGAGAAAGCATCCTTGACATGTTTCTTATGGGCGAGGTAGTGAGCAGTTATTATTTCTGCATGTACTGAGCAAAGAAACTAACCCTGCTATTCTGTGCACAAATGGTTGGACCCAGAAATAGTCATAAATTGAAGGTTAAAGGATACCATGCCAATGGAAATCCAGAGGGGGGAGAGAGAGAGAGAGAGAGAGAGAGAGAGAGAGAGAGAGAGAGAGAGAGAACGAACCTGTGTGATAGAAGCCCAGCTTCAGCAACCCCTTACCACATTTCCTTTTTTTCTCTGAAAAGTCTTCATTCTTATTCTGTTCTTTCTCTGACTTATCCATTGGTTTAATTCTACAACCTTGAATTCTGATGCAAGGAAGACAAAAAATACAACAATATCTCCTGGCTCCCACAAGATGCCCTGCATCTATAGGCTTCTCATTAGCCCCATCTATTTAGGCCAGGAGTCAAATCTTGTTTCTTAGAACAAGGCTGCCTCAATTAGTCAGTTTGTTGTCCCCTCCTTTGAACTGTTTTTGCCTGCATTAGTGAAGATAAAATGCACGTCCAGTCTACATCATACATTTTTAACATCAGTCTCCCAAATTCAATTCAGATGTCATCAGTCAGACCTCATTGGTTCAGCAGAGGAAATAAAGACTTTGATTTTTTTTTTTTATTCAGAAGCCTAAGAAAGATTAAATTCTTTGAAGAGTAGAATCCTGTGAACCAATCTATTTTGAACTTCTGAAAAACCATATTTCAGATGAAGAGTGAAGCTTAGTTCATGTAAGTTATCTCCTCATGTAGAGAGAACCATCCATTCATCTCCATGACCACTTACTTTAAGGTACAAATTTTACATGGATTAGAAATTTATTTTTAAAAGATACTTCTTGGAGACACCTCAATTGGACCTGAATTGGGTTTTACACGAAATGTCATTTCTGTTTCTTGGTTTATGTAATCTCTTCACTTGGCAGATACAATCTCAGGAAGCTGTTATACTTCCTCCACATGCCTTAGAACTTAAAGAGAGAAAGCACTAGAATTTGAAGCCAAGCTTGGGCAGCCATACAAGATAACATGGCACCCAACCTTTAAATATGGCAGAAGAGCGAAAGATTAACATATCCAAGTCAAACATATTCAACAGAATGTGCGTTACTGATGGTTGTATGAATAGGGCAAAGTAAAAAATATCATTTACTGATGGTTGGCTGTGCCCCAAATCTCACTAGATGAATTACAAGGTCCATGACTTGAAATGTCACAACTTAGCTTTTAGTTTCTTCACTATCTAGTAGAAAATATGAAAAAAGATATACATATATATATATATATATATATATATATATATATGATTAGGGGATTATGTTGTTGCTTCTGTTTATAAGCCTATGTACAGAGTATAAAAAGAACTTTAGTACAAGACATATACAAAAATGTCAAGTGAATCAAGAGATAAGAAATGTTATTTAAACAACGAATGTGCTTACAGTACTGTGATTAGGGTTATGGAATGATTCAAGTCTCTATTTAAAGAAACAGTAGCGTCTGGGTGAGGAGGTATGACTAAACTGTGTGAAAACAATCAGGATTCACAATTTGTGCAACAGGCTGAAATAGTCAGAAGATGTTGCCCAAAACATCATCCTAACCAGATCAGTAGACCATATAATAATTTTTTGGGGGAAAGTGGATTCAGATATAAAGAATCTATTTATCTGACAACCAGGTGCAGTGATGTCAATCTCAATCTGCAACTCAATCTGCAGCTATCAATATGCTTAGTTCTATGTCAAAAAGGTTCTCTAGAAAGAAGGACACATGCATCAAGTGCTGTGTGCTTGTGATGGCACGTGCTTGCTGTTTGTTGCCCAGCTAATTTGTGCTGGAATCTTCACAACTTTATCGTATCTAATAGGAAATTTTCCTGAATAGTCTTCCTCTACACCCTTACTTTTGCCAGTCACCTCACCTGGAATGCATTCCCCTTTTTTCCATCACTCCAACTTTTTCTCATCTTGGAGGGCGCATTCATGTTCTTCAGTGGAACTTTCTCCAATAATAGCAGTCTTTGTTTTTTATTTGTTTGAGTTTTATTCTTGCCACCCCTCAAATAGATTTTTTAAATTTTCTGTTTATCAGAGTATTGAGTTCTATCAATGATCACAAAGGAGGCCTGGGTCGTTTTTATGGGGGAGGGGTGAGTTTGAATTATGGGAAAAAGTTTGGCCAATGGGATGATAGAATAGGCTTCTTTCTAGGCCTGTGATACATAAAATTTATATTTTTAAACCATTAGGTCTTTTTTATTATTACAGTAGCAAGTTATTTTCACTGAATGATACACTACTTCCTCTCATTTTCATTATGATTTAACATTTTCACATTTAGAACTGTTCTTGGAACATAGTAAATGCTTAATAATGCTAGCTGTCCTTAATGGTTACTACTGATGCAATTCTTTCAACTAAAATTTAATGGGAACTCACTAGGCACTAAGCATGTTCTGAACACTGTAAAAAATTTCAGTTAATGACCATTGTCTTTGTTCTTGAGCAGTTCACTCTCTAATACAAATAACATAGTAGTGACAGCAATAAAAATATATAATGTTATTGTTGCCTGGCTAAAGTGTGCCACTGTTATACATCTTTCTTTATATTAACTTTTTGGTTGCTGAAAATAACTTTATACTATATCCACTTCACAATTGAAAAAACTGAGGCACAGGTAAATTAAACACAATGCCAATGCTGCAAATACAACAATTGGAAGGACCAGCATTTACATATAGAGAGTCTAGCTTCAGTGCCTATGCTTTCATCTCCCATGCCATGTTGCCCATGACAATTATGTAACTGGAGGGAGCTGTGTAAAGAATGAGATGAAGACACTTCATTGAGCAGGTGACACTAGATAAAATTTCGATAAAGAAGTAGAAGTTTACTGGGTCTATGACAGTGTTAAGGATGTGATTTTTAATTAATAAATTCTTTCCTGTGGATGTATTGATTGTTGACTGATTGATGAAGCTTATGTTAGGAAGCATTGGGCTAGGTAGCCTAAAAGCTCTAAATTAGTGATGACCTTTGGTAGTAAGAAGGAGAAATCCAGATTAAACTGAAATTAGAAAAAAATGATGGGAGTATTTATGAAGTCATATGCAAGACTCCAAAGATATAATCCAGGACAATTCTTGTCTGCTTTCATTCTTATGAAGGTTTTTTATTTTTTCATATTGAGTAAAAAAAAAACAAAAAACACCAGTTACTCAAGGATCATGTTTTATGGGACTATTAACCGCTACAGAAAGAGCAATAAAATGAAGGCATTTTCACCATCTCAATTCTCCCTGGTAGGTACACAGAAAAACATTTTCTAGCCTCATTTTCACATTCTTGGAACCATGTGACTGAGCTCTAGCCAATGAGGTGTGGGAAGAAATAGTTTAATAACATTTAGGCCTGGCTCTTAGAAATATTGTCCCTATCTTCTAGCCCTCTTTCCCCTGGTAGCAGTGACCTGGAAGACCACATTTCATGTGGTGAAGTCACAAGCAAGAGTGTGGCCCAAGCCAAATCAGGAATTTTTGATCCATAAATATGTTATTTTGTTAAGCTACTTATATGCCAGGATCAATCTGCTGCCGAATATCCTAGCCTGTCCTGATGAATATAGCTACCCAAATAATGCACGTCTCAGAGATAAATCTTGATGGACTAACTTGTCTTGCATGCCAATCTCTGAATTAAGTAATATAGCAAAGGTTTTAGAATAATCTAAATGGCCAGACCCAATTTGAAACTACCCAAAAGTAAACCATATAAAATATCAGATGAGTCAAAATGCAAGGAACAGAGGTGGCAAGTGAATTAAATGTTCACTATATAGTCTACAGCCTTTACTTAACCCTGTTGGGTAACTGGTACTAAACATAGTTGCCAATTTCCTAGAACATTGATAATCAGATCTATATTCACCTATATCTGAAAGGGCAGTCATTTTCAGAATAAATCTGTTATCTATTTCCATAGCATAAATCCATTCAACATTTTAACTCAATAACCTGAGCTAAATTTTGTGCCTGAAAATTTGTTTTCTCACCCACATCTTATTTCATGCTGCTCAATTCAGTCATCTTATTCAAATACAGAAGGGCTTTATGCATATTTCTTATTTTTTACTAACATTGTCTTCTTACTTTGTTTTTATTAAATATTAATACATTTGTCTTCAGGAAAAATTAAATTTCTTTCCTTGCAAATCCCATGAAAGTAGAAAGTTAAATTGAAGGGATCATGGTTGGTGTTGTGTTTGAGGGAATCTCATCTACATTAATCCTATTCTGGGGCCAATTTTTATTACAGAATATATATGTGCACTTAGAAAGTAGGCAGGGAATATTAGAATTTAAAGTGCACAGAGCAATCCAGTCCTTTTTTTGTGCTCTGGGTTGTATAGTGCAATCAGAGGGATCTTTAAAGACATTTGATTTTCCTCACTTTAAATTTCAGACTTTTTAGGAAAACTTTACTTTCACAATTGGGCACAATCTTAAAGGGTAATTCCTGCCATAGTATATATTATTCCTCTTTCCTTAAGCTGCATTTTTCTTTGTGCTCTAACACTGTATTTGGCTTCCTTCTACAAATGGGTACTGTACTGAATGCAATGAGTATTTTGGAGCAGTCTGAGGCAGGGGCAGAAAGATGTGCCCATCTAAATGCTCAGATCCGTGATATAAATTAGTTTGTAGAGATTCAGAGGACAAAATAATCTCAATTGAGAAGAATGCTATTGATAAACCTCAGGAAAGAAGAGATATTTAAAATGTCATAAAGAATGGATTTGTGTATGGGTAACAATTAAAAATAAAAAGTTACTCTTATTTGAGATACTCATGCATAAGTGGAAAACCATATGACTGGATTGCTTTGGAAAGATGTGAGCATTCAGTGAAGGATTAGACTAAATTATTACTTTTGTTATTCATCATCATCCTCACTATAATGATGATCCATTAGAAGATTAATCTCAGTATTTTCTTATCAAGATTCTCCATGACTTGTTAATTAGCATGTATCAAATAGTAATAATTTATCAAATGTAGAAGTAAGTCTTTACATGGACTAGAATGTTTAGTATTCATAACAAGCCTATGATGTATCCTATATATGCTATGCTATGTATGCATGCATTCATGTATGCATTTAGAACATTTTCAGACCAATAAAAAGTTAGAAAATATTGCAATAAACACCCTCATATGCATTAACTGCTCCATTTATTTCCCTACATATGCTCCATATACTAAAACCATTTGAATATAGGATACATCCATGCATCACTTCCAAACATGCATCTCAAAAATAAGAATACTGAAGAATCCATCTCTCAACATCAAGGATATTCCCCTTCAAAAAAGTCTACCACCATCCATAAAAAGATCAACATTAATTCAACTCCATCCTATAATATTCCATTTAATTTCCATCTCCAGTTAACTAAAAAAGCATACTTATGGTTTCTTGTAAAAATTCACACATTTAATTTGGCTGTGGTATTCTCTTAGTCTTCGCAATCTAGAGTAGACGGTCCACCATTCTATGTTATCACAATATTGAATACTTTGATGACTCAGGTCAGTTGTCCTATAAAGTATTCCACATTCTTGATTTGCTGACAATTTCATAATGATGACTTAGATCAGGGGTCCTCAAACTACGGCCCGCGGGCCACATGCAAATACAAATATTGTATTTGTTCCCGTTTTGTTTTTTTACTTCAAAATAAGATGTGTGCATAGGAATTTGTTCATAGTTTTTTTTAAACTATAATCCGGCCCTCCAACGGTCTGAGGGACAGTGAACTGGCCCCCTGTTTAAAAAGTTTGAGGACCCCTGACTTAGATCATATATGGTGCATGTCCGGGGAACGCTCAAAGCTCAAAGGCTGCTTCTGAAAATAAACTTTCTATTATTCCCTCATTGGTTCAAACACTATTCTCTCTTTCTTTCTCTCCCTCTTCTATTATTATTCTTCAACCTGCCCTGTGCAAAGTTATCTTCTTTATCTTGTACTCCAGAAACATGCATAGTCAATAGTTGTAGTATGCTTTTCAAAAGTTGGAAATGGCCATCCTTCTGACATATAGAAAAAAAACACTATTTTTGGAATAATGAAAGGATGAACCTGGGATACACTGACCATGTTCATAAGCTATTAAATTGTGCCTTATTACCTATTGTTATAAACACATACTTTTATTAAGTAAATATTCTGGGATTAATTCTGAATGTAGGTTTCTTTGTTGCCTTTTTGTATTCCTCAAAATATTTCCAACAATCATGTTCATATTATACATGATATTTTTAAAAGTATCAATAAACTTAAAATAACTAGGTGCTTCTTTCAGATGAGCTTATTAGTTGGAGAATGAGTTCATGTTAAAGAGGTGAATAGTGGCAAGTAGGGTCAAGTGATTTGGCTATTGAAAGAGCTACAGATACATCAGTTTCCTTTCCACAACTCTGTTTAACTGTGCTGATGATACTTGACTGGGTTTCAACCATGCGCATATTCTCACTGGACCATTGGCTTGGTGTGCATTTGTCAGACTCAGCCAAAGCTTCAGCAGGCAGCTTGCATGCCTCTTGACATCCATATCGAGGTCAATGTGCAGTAGGCAGCACCTGGGTGATTGACTACCTGTGGGAATTGTAAATTTTATACATAGGCATACCTCGAAGATATCAGAGGTTTAGTTCCAGACCACTGAAACAAAGTGATGGCACAATAAGGTGAATTGTAGTCTTTTGGCTGGTGGAAGGTCTTGCTTTCAATTTGTAAAATATGCAACACCTATGAAGAGTAATAATGTGAAGCACAATAAAATGAGGTATGCCTGTCTTTCCTCTCCCCTTGGGAAAGGTGGCATTCTCTGTGTTCACCTCTCTCTGCACAATAAAGGCTCTCTATCTAAATACACCTTAAAACTGTCTTCATTTGCAAAATGTTCAAATTCTGTTTCTCTTAAGTTGAGTTGTGCTCTGTTAACTCTCTAAGCCTTAATTTCCAAACTGACACACAAAACAGACAATGTGAGGAGCTTAATTCTTATAAAAAGAAACTGAAGTTGTATTTTAAAAGCTTCCCACAATTATAATTTTATAATTCTCAGCCCAGATGATGTCACCAAAATTTTGTATTATATATTTAGAGATGAAATAATACCAACTCTCCATAAACTATCTTAGAAAAAAGAAGAGGAGGAAGCATTTCCAACTCATTTTATGGGGCCAGAATAATTGAATAATTTTGATACCAAAACAAGACAAGAACATTACAAAAGAACACAATTATAACACCAATATTTATCATTAATTTAAATGCAGAATACTTAACAAAATAGTATCAAATAAAATGAATATTAAAAGGGGAAAAGTTTACACAGAAATGCAAAGCTGAGTTAATATTTGTAAGTAGACAAATATACATCTCAGTATATTTAGAAAAATCACTGAGAGTGTCAACACACATTCATGACAAAAAGATATTCACTGTCATCATGTCTATAAACATTTTACAAAGGGTATAAAGCACCTACAGCCAACATAATTTAATGGTAAAATATTGAATGTGTTTCCCCATATTTGGGGACACAGTGAAGATATTCACTGTCATCATGTCTTTTAAACATTTTACAAAGGGTTTATTTATAGCTAGATAAATATAAAGCATACAGATAAGGAAAAAAACAACAACATAAAATGTATTTTTAAGATAAACCTTAATAAATGTATCAAAATATTTTCACAACATAATAAGTGTATTTGGGAAAATCACAAGACACAAAGTCATTCATCAATATAAATTTATCTCTGTAGGCTAGTAATAAAAATTGTAATATATTAAAACATTATATAGAAAACATAAATTACTTAGGGATAATCATAATAAAAGATGTACAGAAATTATACATTGGAGAAATAGAAAATATTGCTGAAAGAAACTAAATAGGAATAAATAGAGAGATAACCCATGTTAATGCAATGGAATACTCCATATTGTTAAGATGTCAATTCTCTCCTATTTGATTTCAAGATTTAACTCAATCTCATTCAAAATTACAGCAGGATATTTTTAATAGAAATTGACAAGTTTATTTTAAAATCTATATGGACATGACAAGGCCCTAGAATTCCCAAATTAACCTTGAAAAAGAAGCATATAGTTGGAGGATTTACACTATCTAATTTCAAAATTCTTGTAATGCTTCAGGAGTCAAAATAATTTATTAGTAACATAGGAATAGAAAAATAGATCAATGGAACACTGGGAATTAACCCACTGTTATTTTATTTTAAAAACATACCAAGCTACTGTTATTTCTCAAAGTGGCCTCGTGTACACGGAGGGCAAGGAGAGATTGATGAGGAGGCAGGCCATTCCAGATCGGTAGCTGGCAGGTGCAATAAACAAGGGAACTTACATATGAGGCTTGCCTTTGGTGGCCTCAAGATAAGTAGATCATGTCACTAATCCACCAGAATGTTAAAAATTTATCTATAGGCTTTAACTGGGTTTAATCATGTATGCAACACCTTACTTTCTGAAGGCTACGTCCTTGGAACAGTTCCCACTGTGGGAACAGAAATTAGAACATACATTCCAAAGACAAAGATGGGGGAAAGAAGCATCTGATATCTTGGGTCTGGCTCACAGGTCAACTCTCAATGACCTCCACCAAAACTCAAAGATAAATTTTAAACATGTGGTGCCAGAATAATTCAATTTTCATATGGATGAAAAGTAAACATCAACCACTACCTCACATTATATACAAAAATTAATATGTGGTGCATCAAAGATATAAATATAAATGCTAACATTTTCAATCTTCCATAAAATAAATACGAAGCTAACTTTGATATAAGATATAACACTGAGATATGTTTATTTTACAGGACACTGGCAAAATTATCCTAGATTTAAATAAAATAAATTGGACTTCATTAAAATTAAGACATCAGCTTTTTAAAAGACACCACTAAAAGTAAATAGGCAAGGTACTAAAATATGCATCTGTCAAAAGACTGTCATCCAGAACATATATCAAGTACTCCTACACATCCATAAAGAATAAACATGCAATAAAAATGGGCAAACTTTAAGAGACAATTCAAAGAAGAATATTATGTATTTCTAAATAAAATTGCAAAGAAGTGTGTGAAAAAGTACTCAACATCAGTAGTCATTAGTGGAAACACAATGTGATTCCATTGCACACCCACCACAGTGACTGAAGTTAAATGCCTAATGCTAACTATTCAGGAAGATGCAGAGCTTATCTAACTGTCTTAGCTCGAGTTATAGAATAGATGCAATTGCCATATAAAGGAGCCAAATGAAGAAATGCTTATGGATTTGGGATTGGGAATGAGACAGAAAAATAGAGAAATAGAGGGACATAAATAGTAGCATAGAACACAATTCAAGAAGACAGAGTTCAAAGAGGTCAGTCAAGACACACTCTGCTAACAGTCTCAGGAGTTCCTCTTTAGGCACACAGTGGGACCTTCAAGCAATTAATTATCACAGTGGGGCTAAAAGGTTATAACTAAAAGACTGAAGTTAAAAGGAGGAAGAGAGGAAAATAGTTTAGAAAACTCTCCTGAAAAGCATAGAGTGCAGGAAAGAAGAAAATTAAAAGTGTAGCTTGAGACTATATCTAGAGAAAATCTCTCATAGAATAAAAAGGTCAAGTTTGTTTATAGGTATGGGAAAATCACTAATAAACATGTAGTTATGAAATGTAAGAGAGAATGCAGGCAGTCCTTGGGTTACGTCGGACTCGACTTACGTCGTTTGGTGGTTACGTTGCCATCTCCAATTTATTTATAAAAAAAAAAAAGTTCTGTCATTTCAACGTATGTACATATGTTCTTTATGTTTTTATTACTTACTGTATTTACCACAAGTGAAGGTCAGGAATTGTTTTCTTTCTTTTAATTTTTTTTTACTGTTTCACTTCATTAGTGCTGTATATGTGCTCCATGTGAGTGATGTAGGTGTTTATGTAGGTGGGTTCCGACTTACTGCGAAAATCGAGTTACATCACACCATAGGGACGGATCTATGACGTAACCTGTGGACCTACCGCATTGACAAATGCTGGAATAAGGCATCAGATAAGTCAGAAATAAAAAGATTAGGAGCACCCATGAAAAAGTTTAGCAGGTAGTTGAAGACAAATTAGCAACATTTTGAGTCACCAAAATAGAAAACTTTATGTTTTAAACTTGATCTCAGAAGAAAAGGAAGTGGAATTATTTTGCAAGAATTGATTTCTCAAAAGTGAAACTGATGATGGCAAAACAGTGTAAATCATTGTAATAGCAATTATAAAGAATCAGGAAGTTAAGAAGGGATGGATAAAAAGGTGACAGAGCAGCAAGGATAGACCAAATAGAGTGAATTGATATGAACTCCTAAGTAGATATAAAAGAAGTTTTTTTAATTTCATATAGTGATAGAGTTTAGGTGTGCTTGTAATTATTTTGCTCCTTGGGAATATCTATATATATATATATATATAAAAGCCTAAGCGACCATTACGACTGGTCGACCAGTGGCTAAATTATCTACTTATTCATTTATTTGATTCTCTAAACAACCTAATGAATAAAGTATTTTTAATTTGAGTCACATGATAAAAGTACAAATAATTACCATGTACAAGTTCAAGGATATAAGGAGCAGAATGAGATTATGATGGTCATTGAGGCAGTTCGTGTTCTTCAACTTGATAAATAATAACAGGATGGGAGAGACCATTTTAACCAAGTGGGATACGAATTTTCACTGTGAGGATGAAAGGAGTTAATATTATCTCCCAAATAGCAGGCATGGCATCCTAGCTTTGCAGTTAGATGGAAGTACATGTCTGATCATTTTGCAAATGGAGACAAATTGCTTTTGGCGAGCCACTATTTTTTCTCACTTGAAGCAAAGCCATAAACAGCTTGGCTACAACTCTCCTTGAGAGACAAGAG
Source organism: Myotis lucifugus (assembly GCF_000147115.1). Classification (NCBI taxonomy): domain Eukaryota; kingdom Metazoa; phylum Chordata; class Mammalia; order Chiroptera; family Vespertilionidae; genus Myotis; species Myotis lucifugus. The sequence continues at coordinate 1,607,940 of NW_005871092.1, forward strand.
CAGAATTCCTTATCTAGACAAACATAAAACAAGTAGGTAGAATTCCATCACTTCTCTCAGGTAGATAAAATGGTACTTGGATTTAAATAACCAGGAGCTGGTGGGAGACAGGGTTAAAGTGCTCAATAAAGTAGGTTCTGTGGTCAGATCTCGTTCTGCTCCTTATATCCTTGAACTTGTACATGGTAATTATTTGTACTTTTATCATGTGACTGAAATTAAAAATACTTTATTCATTAGGTTGTTTAGAGAATCAAATAAATGAGTAAGTAGATAATTTAGCCAGTTTATACAAAGTATTCAAAAAATATGGTATACTGCCAGGTATATATTAAATACTCAATTAAATGTTAATGATACTGATGATGGTGAAAATACTTGTTATGAATGTGTTTGGTTAACCAGGGGCCACACCTCTAGATCTTTCCATCTGTTTCCTGCCCAGAGGTGTTTGTGGAAAAACGTGTACATTTTAAGGAGGAAAGACCATGCACACATCATAGTTACATCAATGAGTGCTCGCTCATTCACATCTCTGTTCTGCCTTTTCAGTGATTGCTTAAAATGCATCTAGAATTTTATTCCTTCTAAATATCTTATGAGTTCAATCTGAGTTTAATAGGAAAATTGCCCAAATACCTCTGTATCTGCTCTTAAGTGTCACTTTTAAGAAGCAAAAATATTTTCCATGGAGTGCTTACATCCCTTAGTTTCACCCCCATTTCTTGTCTAAAATATGGTTGTCTTACTAAATGTAAAAAATAAAAGTCCCACTGCATTTATTACACACGCCATAATACTCAAAATAATGATTATTTATGCTGCCAGCAGTGGTTTCAATCCTGAGCAACAAATCTGCACACTCCTTGCGACCAGTCCTGTGATGGCAGAACCTTTCACCTCGCCTCTACTGTTTACTCTGACCGCTGCGTTGTCTTCAAAATAGAGCAACGTGCTATCTTTCCTCCAGTATGACTTGCACTGTCGAATTACCACCGCTGCATGTCCCTTCTTTCTGAGCTGTGGTTACCATCACCATGTCGCCCACACCCGCAGCAGGAAGTCTGTTGAGTCATCCCTTCGAAGGACTGAATCATTATCCCTTTGAATGATTTCTGGTCACTCTGGAAAAATTAATTGTTATTTTCTGTAATAAGAGCCGGAGTCAACCTAGTTCTTACTGACTTCATACTCAAAAGTTACTGGTATACGTAACTATGCGTCAGAGAAGTGTTGTAGCCTTTATTCTGATTTATTCCTAAAATATGAAAGATTTGCCTGAAATCAAAGATTATTTATGCTTTAACCGACTTATAGTAATAATAAAAAAGCAATGTTCATCAACTCTGATCTCTGGTCATCTAGAAAGTCCTCTCCCCTCCCCAGCCACACATAGCTGGGGTCCCCAAGGAGATGAATAGCATACTGAGAAACAAGACAATATCCTGCTGCCTCCCATTGCTATTGCTCCATAGATTTGCAGAGTGCCTGTAGGACCCGATGAGTAATCCCTGGCCCACCAGGTGCTACTGTTTCCCCTGAGAACACCCAAGTTTTTCCCTGCCACAGCCCTAGGGTGTAATATCCTGAGAAGAGAAATATTTCCTCTCTCCTCTTGGGTCTCACTAAGTGAGAGTGGCTCATAAGAAATGCTGCTTATGCCCCCAAATATTTCAGAGATATAAGTACAATAATTTCTCCAGTTTTGTTTTTGTTATTGTTGTTATTTGTTTGAAAACCTTGGTTTCAGAAGCCATTTAGAGATCAACTGTGCAGAAGGTGGTCCACCCACAGCTCAGTGATGGACCCTGTGGGGTACATGGAATGATCCCTCCTCTCCTACAGAACAAGTTTTCTCCAAGAAAGTCGGGAGCCTTCATAGAAGCAGCTATTGAAATCCCTGCAGAGGTTCCAAGGTGCATATGATTCTCACTCAGGTGTGATTCTCACTTGCTTGCCCCTCCAGTTGCTCCCCCTTCCCACCTTCCCGCCCCATTACAGAATTACCCAGCACTATGTTTTTCTTACTGTTGTTTCCTTATGTAGACTCTATAGTTACTTTTTTAAATCTAAGGTTAGTTAATTTGGTTACTAGTCAGGGGCACCAGTGAAGCAAACATCTTGAGTTCAGCCTAGTCTGATCATGACCCATAGATTAGGTCACACTCTGTATTCAGATGCCTTTTACGGAATATACAGTGTCCTTCAGACAGTTCCAGGGGAGCCTGATTTTTCACTGGAACCACTTTTATCTTCATGTGACAACCCCCGCTCTGGTACTGAGTAGTTTTTCGTTTATTGGGGAGGACGAATTGTTACCCATGAGATTTTAAGTGAGAACTGCAAGTAGGATAAGAGCTGGGTTTGTTAGCACAGAGTCTGGCTGTTCTCATTCCCAGCAATTCACTGGGAATAAGAAGAGCCATGGAAAAAGTCACAGAGGGTAAGCAATAAAGGTGAACCTTAACCTATTAATAGACATCGGTTAGTGGGAGAGGTGGTCATTCCAAGTGAAAAAAATAACAATGACATTACAAATAATTTTTATTAATTCAGATTCTATTGGTGGGCTCTAGTCATCAGTGATGAATTTCATATAATAGAAAGAGCAGCTCTAAATGGAAATCCAATGAGAATTAAGACAATGGTTCCCAGGAAAATAATGCTGAAACTACCCACCATTTATAAACAAGGCTCTAAAAAAGAAGGCCATCTCTCCCTATGTCATTTGGCAGTAGGTGATTCCCCCCCC
>NW_005871092.1:1611007-1615417 GCF_000147115.1 Myotis lucifugus
TGCAGAATAAGTCATGGTGGACTGAAACCAACAGTATAATCAGCCTGCTGTATCCCTGGCTTCTTTATCATGGAATAGTCAGTTCATAAGACTTGAGAGAGAATTGAACATTTCAAAACTAAGAAGACATTTTCTATGAAGGAACAGATTTTTTAAAACTTTATCTTTAATTTTATAATTGTTGTAAACAATATAAATAAGGCTTTCTTATAAATAACTGGTATTATATCATCCTGACCTCAATAGAACTATGGTACAATTGTTCTCTCTTGTTACTCATTCAATTTGTGCACTCACTGTTTTATCACATAGATGAAAATGGCATATAGCGTGGGGAATTAAATAGCCTCCCAGTATACAGTTACATCTATCTATCTATTTATCTGTAATTTATTTTATTTTAAGATGGCACTGTGAATGACAGAAATAGTTAAAAATCATTGAAATTATTTAGAATTTGTTTCTATTAAGAATCAAAGTGGAAGGGAAGGAAGGAAAGAAAACAAAGGTTGATGCCTCCAGTAAGTGGTAAAAATAAGAATCATCCTACATGCACTTAAAAATTATGTTGTGTGATTTTAACCTCCCCTCTGGGTAGAGGAAAACATACACTTAAAAGTTCCTAACCTATTCACATTGGGTTGTTCTAAAATTGCTTCTATTTATTGAGAGCCTATTATGTTAGGCACTGTACTAGATACGGTACATCACCTCCTAGTAATCTTAGGAGGAGGTGCTGTGATCATTTTCATTGCACTCATGAGGAAGTTGAAGTTTAAGAGCAATCAATTGCATATTTAAACAGCTTATAATGGGCAGATCAAGGATCTAAGAAAAGAGGGGGATCTTAAAACCCTACCCCTTACCAACTAATCACATTCATAAGGAGGCTAAATGACTGCATACTCTACATTTCTCTTCATCCAGCTTGTCCCTCTTTCTTTATTGTGAAATTTTAATTTTCATAAGCTTTAAGCTTCCTATAATCAGATGCCACATCTTTAGAGGAAAGGAACCTCAGTGGATATAGAACCCTCCTTGTAATCTGGCCAATGGAGCTGCTGGGTAAGTGGCAGAATTCTTCATTCACAAATATGGACATACTGAAGGATCCTAGCTACCCACTCAAGATGCCCAGTATTGATCTCACCAGCTCCCTTTAGGAATTCCTTACCAGAATGTCCTACAGTTGAGACCCAGCAGGAAGAAACTCATTCTACAGAGAAGCATGTTTGATTCTGGATTCTATTCCAAGCAAGCACACAAAGACCAGAATGCATGCATTTTTAGAACCCGGCACTTAGTATAGTGCCTGACAAAGAGTGAATACTCCCTAAAACAATAATTTGAACATTTGACAATATATAAACATAAATCATACTTTTCTAAGTTCTTTATGCTCATTATTTACTATTCATTGAATTCTGCTAAGGTAGCTACTAGTCTTATATTTAAGTTTAAAAAGTGAGGCACGAAAAAAACATTAATCTGCTTATATTCACAATACTAGTTAGGCACTGAGATGTCTTAAGTGATTTGTCTGACTCCAAATTTCTTAAACACTAAACTGATTTGTTTTTCTCCTATAATCCCAGGACCTAGCTCAACTCCTGGCACATAATAAGGTTCCATATTAGTTTTTTGGAGTTTGGCCAAATAAGTATATAATGAGGATCAGAGAAAGCAATGACAGCCAGACATATACCATCAGAAACCCAGCTGCTACTGTCATTGGGAATTTGGGCTCCATCTTCATGACTGTTTGAGAGGTAGAGATGGCAGAACTGGAGTTGTTTCCTTTTCATGTGCCACAATAGCAACAGCTTTTCTCCTCTTACCCCTCCCCTTTCATTAGCTACTTAGGAGGATTGAAATCCAGGTAAGATGTCTTGGTCTTGGTGTGCCTCAGCAGACAAGCCCTGGAATGATGTGCTCAAGGCAAAAGGTTGGAACAACAGTGAAAGGAGACATTCCCCTTCCACCCTGTGTGTCCTAGAACTAGATCTACACACTCTATTAGTAGTTAATGGGGCATTTCATGTTCTCCAATTTCTCTGTACTAATTACCTGCCTCCGGGTTATCATAGACAATTAGAAAGAACCACAGAAGCAGCAGAACTCTCTCCTCTCATCATCTTGTGCAGCATCAGGGAAATTTAATTCTACTGCTAGGAAGACAGTGTAAGGTGGATATTACAGTCTTAGAGATTCTGAAAGTCTTTGCTTTCTTTTCCTTAATGTACTCTTATCACTCTGTCTGACAGACATATGCATTGCCAGATCACCAGTTCAAAGAAGTTTAACCAAGATGCTTAATTCTGACTGCCATGAATTTCAGGTGTCATAAAATATTTGTGAATTAAGATATGACACAGAATCAGATCATTGCAACATCACCTTCACCCATCATGCACAGTGGGTCTGTCCCCCAAAGAACCTTGATTTAAAAATGGTTAGGAAAAAAAGCAATCTCACTTTTGGGTGCAATGGAAAAATCTTCCCTTTTGGCTACCAACCAACATCTGGCAATTTAGTCCATAAACATCATTTATTATACTTACCAACACTACTATAGACTTTGGTCCTCCTGGCAGCCAGAAAACATGGGGTGAAAAATACAACATATGTAACTTGGGAATGCATTATTTCCTCAGCTACAAAGTAATTGGTCCTTTGATGCTTATCCAGAAACCCACAATTATTTCAGAGTGGATATTCCTATGAGTCCTCATGTTTAATTCCTACATAACCCTTTAAACACTCCTGGGTATTCTCTTTTCTTGCAACATCTTTTGTCTTAGCCTACCTGTAACCCATTTTATCTGCCATTTCCCTAAACTTAGTTAGAAAGGAGCTGGTTTAGAGTTCATACTATGCTTTAGACACTCAAAGAAATTGAAAATACCGAGACATCCTAGAAACTGCCTTCCAGGATAGTACTACCTGGTTATACAACGAGGCTCATGAACATTAAACAGAAGGGCAATGATAAAACCACTGTCGACAATTGAAAGCAAGGCACTGCAATTAAACTATATCAGTGTGCTGTTAATTACTCCTTTGTGTAGATTTGTGATTTTCTTCTACCCCTTGCTAGCTGGCTCATTCAAAATTCACAGAAAACATCAAGGAGAGAAGCTGAATATAATTTTGTATCAAAAACACAGTCACAAAATTTTGTGACTTTTATCAATAATGAGAGCTTCACTGCTTCTCTTATTTTATTTGTGCAGCAGGTGATCATTAAAATTAAGCCTTGATCAAATAAAACTCAAAGCAATTCATCTTGGGCTACATCTCACATAGAGAAGAAATGAATAGTTGTAGGGCTCAAGCTTTGGGGATTAAAAATGTAGGAAGACTATAATAATTAAGTGGAAGCTAACCCTTGGATAGCAATAGCCACTCACAGGCACACTGGCAAAAGTAATGAAGGAATTATAAGTACCGTGAATATTCCATATTAGGCTTTAATTACCAGGTCAGGAGACTGAGTCTTGATGATTTTTTAATGAAAGATAGGATGATTCCCAAATTTAGCATTTTTTATTTAAAAGCTCACTAGCCCACCAAAAATATAAAAGTATGTGAAATATAGTTGTTAATTAGCTTTGCTATTGTAATTATTTTACTATGTGTATGTATATCAAAACACCATCTCCTGCACCTTAAGATATACAGTGTTCATTTAAAGTTTTAATAAAGTAAATAACAAAAGATGGGAAATATTTTTAAGAATAAATAAAAGCTCATTATTCCATTATAGCAACACTACTCCAAACTGCAGCAAGACCTGAACAAATACAAAGCAGGGATGAAGGTATTTAAGTTACATTTTCAAGAATAGACCTCTTCCAGATTGACTTTTATGATTTTTTTGGCTCCCAAGGAGAAGAAGCAGGGGTTACTGTCAAGGGAAGGAAATGTTTAGCAAGAGTTGATGATCTAGCCCTAACTGATTTGGCTCAGTGGATAGAGCATCAGCCAGTGGACTGAAGGGTCTCAAGTTCGATTCCTGTCAAGGGCATGTACCTTGGTTGGGAGCACATCCCCAGTAGCGGGTGTGCAGGAGGCAGCTGATTGATGTTTCTCTCTCATTGATGTTTCTGACTCTCTATTCCTCTCCCTTCCTCTCTGTAAAAAATCAATAAAATATATTTTTTTAAATAAAAGAGTTGATGATCTAGTCAGTATATTTGGAAAAAGCACTGCCCGGGATCTCTGCTTCGAAGCTTTTGCTCTTTCTAAGCCTTCCTCTGAAATTTGCAGGCAACACTAGATTTTAAAATTACATTAGTGTGGACTTTCATTTCTTCAGGGTGAATACATTAAAGTGGCCACTATTTAATTTTCTTTTCATATATATTGAAAGGGAAATAAATTGCCACCCTATTAGGCCTGTTTTAACGT